>NC_133322.1:7700147-7728324 GCF_012295235.1 Primulina huaijiensis
AGGGTTGGATTGATATCTACTCACTACACTTAGTGCAAAAGCCACGTCAGGACGTGTAGATATCATCCCATACATGATGCTACCAATCGCAGATGCATAAGGAATGCTTGTCATCGCCGCTATCTCTGCATCAGTCTTGGGAGACATAGACTTGGATAGGGACACGCCATGACACATTGGTAGATGTCCTCTCTTGGACTCATCCATCGAGAACCGCTTCACGATGGTATCAATGTATGTGGACTGGGTGAGACCAAGCAATCTTTTTTATCTATCTCTATAGATCTGTCTTCCCAATACAAAAGATGCTTCACCCAAGTCCTGCATCGAGAACTTACTTGCTAACCATATCTTAGTTGATTGCAACATCCCTACATCATTCCCAATGAGTAGAATGTCATCAACATAAAGCACAAGGAATGTCACAGCACTCCCACTGACCTTCTTATACACACAGGGTTCCTCAGGATTCTTAGCAAAACCAAACTCTTTGATTGTACTATCGAATCTGAGTTCCAACTCCTAGATTCCTGCTTTAGACCATAAATAGATCTTTGAAGTTTGCATACCATATACTCACTCCGATAGATGTAAACCCTTCTGGTTGAGACATGTAAATCTCTTCCTTAATATCCCCATTAAGAAAGGCTGTCTTAACATCCATCTGCCATATCTCATAGTCATACCATGCAGCTATGGCTAGCAAAATCCTTATGGACTTGAACATTGCAACTGGAGAAATGTTTCCTCAAAGTCAACTCCTTGTCTTTGAGTATATCCTTTTGCCACCAATCGCGCCTTGAAGGTCAATACCTTTCCATCCGCCCCAAGTTTCCTCTTGTAAATCCATTTACACCCTATGGGAACAATTCCCTCAGGTGGATCCACGAGATTCCACACTTGGTTCGAATGCATGAAATTCATCTCAGATTCCATCGCTTCAAGCCATTTGGATGAATCGGTATCAGATAACGCTTCCTTGAAGGTTCTTGGATCACATCCATGGTTAGGCTCATCATGGCCCTCTTCAAGAAGCAGACCATACCTCATAGGTGGTCTCGAGACTCTCTCGGATCTTCTAGGAGCTTGTATCTCCTCTCTTGGCACTTCGGGTGTGGGTTCTATAATTGTGGATGTCTCTCGAACCTCTTCGAGTTCTATCATCTCCTCTTTTCTATTCAATATAAATTCCTTTTCCAAAAAAGTTGCATTCCTAGAAACAAACACTTTTGTTTCTTGGTGATGATAGAAATAATATGCAACTGAATTCCTTAGATATCCCACAAAGTAACATAAATTGGATCGACTATCCAATTTATCTCCCACTCCCTGCTTCACATAAGCAGGGCACCCCATATTATAAGATAAGAATAGTTGGGGGGCGTAACCATCCATATCTCATATGGTGTCGTGTCAACTGCCTTTGAATGGACATTGTTCAACAACAGTGCCGATGTCTCAAGCGCATATCCCCAAAAGGATGGCGGCAACTCCATGAACCCCATCATAGACCAAACCATGTCCATCAAAGTCCGGTTACGATGCTCCGAAACACCATTCAACTGCGGTGTAGCGAGCGGAGTCCACTGCGAGAGAATCCCATTCTCCCTAAGATACTCTTGGAACTCGGCACTCAAGTACTCACCCCCTCGATCCGATCGAAGTGTCTTGATGCTTCGTCCCAACTGTTCCTCTACTTCACTTCTGAATTCTTTGAACCTTTCAAAGGCTTCAGACTTGTATTTCAACAAATACACATACCCATACCTCGAAAAGTCATCGGTAAAGGTGATGAAGCAGGCATGTCTATGCTTAGTGGTGATGCTAAGCGGACCGCACATATCGGTATGGATCAAATCCAATAACCCTTTGGCTCGCTCCACATGGCCCTTAAATGGAATTTTTGTCATCTTTCCTTTTATACAGGATTCACAAGTCGTGAGAGCATTAATATCAGACATATCAAACATGTCCGCTCCCACTAACTTGTTCATCCTTCTTAGGGAAATATGTACTAATCGAGCATGCCACAATTGTGCCGAATTTAGAGTATCTTGTTTGCGCTTGTTTGTTGTTGTTATTGCTTGGACATTGTTTAGTGGAATATCTTTCAATTTTAAGGTATAGAGATTGTTTTCAAGTTCTCCAATACCAATTAAACATTCATTCTTGTAAATATTGCAAACACCTTTGCTAAATAAACAAGAAAATCCATCTTTATCTAACATAGAAATGGAAATAATGTTTTTCACCAAATCTGGTACAAACAAAACATCTCTCAAAAATAACTTAAAATCAATGTTCAAATACAAGCAAACATCTACTACGGCCTTGGCAGCAACCCTTGCTCCATTGCCCATCCTCAAGAAGGTCTTACCTTCCCTGAGCCTCCTACTTCTTCCCATCGCCTGCAAATCATTACAGAGATGTGAGCCACATCCGGTATCCAATACCCAAGAAGAAGAGTTAATTGAAATGTTTACTTCAATATAGAACATACCGTTTCCAGAACTCTTCTGGGCAAGATATTCCCTGCAGTTACGCCTCCAATGTCCAGGCTTCTTGCAGTGATGACAGATGTCAACAGTCTTGTCAGCCTTCACTGGTGTGGCTGCCACTACGGGACCCGGAGTCTGCCTCTTCAAGGGCACGCTCTTCTTGGGACGTTGGAAAGAACGCTTCTTTCCCTTCCCAGGTGGACCGGTCTTCGTACCAGATGAAGAGCCCACAAAAAGAACCGGCTTCTCTTTCTTGATGGTGGACTCAAAGGTCACAAGCATATTCACCAACTCCTCAAAGGTCGGCTCCATCTTGTTCATGTTGAAGTTCACCACAAAAGGATCAAATGAGCTAGGCAATGACAACAGCAACACGTCGGTGGTCAACTCCGAAGGCAAAATCAGATCCATGCCAACGAGCTTATCCACGAGCCCAATCATCTTTAGGCCATGCTCATGGACCGAGGCCCCGTCTCGCATGCGCAAAGTGATTAGCTCCTTGACGGTAGCATGCCTAAGAGGCCGAGTTTGCTCACCAAAGAGCTCCTTGAGGTGCAAATGAATGTCAGCAGCACTCTTTGCATCCTCAAAACGCCTCTGCAGCTCATCGTTCATAGAAGCCTGCATATAACACTTGGCCTTCAAGTCATGGTCACACCAATCCTTGTAGGTCTACAATTCCTCAGGAGTGCAGCCAGTCGGAACCTCAACAAGGGGCGACTCAGTAAGTGTATATGCAATCCTTTCCGAGTTCAAGACGATCTTTAGGTTTCTTAGCCAAGTGAGATAATTAGGTCCGGTTAATATGTGTTTTTCGAGTATAGCAGAAAGCAGATTGCGAATTGAAGACATTGTCAAATTTTGTACTGAAAAGTAAAACATATAAATGTTAATGACTATTTTAAAATATTTAGTAAGATATACAGTATGGACTTTTACTTTAGAAATTTTCGCTCCCACTGTTTCGACATGTTCACTACCCTCTAGTGAAGACGGGAAACACCTTTCCTCAGTAGGTACGTAAGGTCCAATTAGCGAATTATGATCCCGAATAATATCAGCCAATCATAATCCCTAAAAGGTAGTTTCCAATTGCATCACAATGCAACCCTTAACGTAAACTTTTGTCTCACGTTTGATTAGGACCCAATAATATTACGTCGTTCATCTTTACGTGCCAAGCCTTACCCATCGGTGTTGAACCTTAATGGACGGTCGCCATGAGTTCCCTCAATAATATGAGCCGAAATCATGGGAGTTCCACGTAGTTCACATCACCATGTCAATGGATGTCACAGCTTTCCGGCACCCAGGGCCCCCCCAATAATATGAGCCGAGCCCCGAGTACGGGTAGCGTTCATCATGCACCCATTGTCGATGGAAGACATGGAAATTATAAACAAATTTATAATTCCCCTTTTCGGGCTTGATATTAATTTTGAATCTTATTCAAAATGAGGGTTTTTAATTTTGAAAGGTCTCATCATTAATTTTATTTAAAAGCTCGCCATGTTTGATCGTATGTTTGCCGGATTCATGCAACTTTGTTATTATCATAATAATAACGCACATACTCATTATTTATAACATATCATGCATATATTATAAACAGTAAACAAAACAAGGATGATCAATCGCCCCAAAACTAATGGCCCGTGTGAGCTAAACACGGGCTTAGGTCCAATCCTAGGGAAATGCATGGGATGCAAATGCAACTATTACATTAGCTTCCAATATTTACATGTCTTCGATCTTCATAATCATCATGGCCACCATCTTCTAATCTTGATCATCCACTATACAAATATTTACAAATAAATATCCATGGAAAATAGAGATACATCTCATGGGGTGGGAACGGACCATAAACCAAGCTCACTTTAAATTTGATAATTATTACAATCATTCAACAAAAAATATCCTAGCATACACCTAGCAAATTGGGCTTGGGCTTTTAATCATCCTTCATGCATAATATCACATATCATACACTATCAATTAATTATCACAATAATTAATTGATCCAATATTATATATCTTGATCCAATCACTAACCGCCACGATTATAAACTAAATTAACAAAGTATACAAACACTTTTGTCTACTTTCCAATTAATTTATTTATAACCGATTTTCTTGTAAATCACAATTTACTATAAACAATTAAAGTCCAACTTCAATTATTTATTTTATGAGAAAATGTTTGCAACTTTTGTAATTTTAAACTTAAGGGCCCAAAAACTTATTTTTCACCAAAAACATTTTGGCCCATTTAAAATTCACAAATATGTTAGCCATCTAATGACCCAACAACTCAAGGCCCATGACACTTTGATATTTCAAAACACCTTTTGAAAACCATAGTCGTCATCGCCGTCGCCAGAGCTCCGTCGTCGGATTCCGGCCAACCAAATTTTTTTTTTATAAACATAGGGGCTGTTCGGGCAGCCCACCCGTTTCAGGCAGCCCCTCGGTCAGCCCAAGCTGCTCGAAATGGGCAGCAACTTGCTGCTTGAAATATGCCACAAAGTTGCCTTGATTTTGGTTGCAAAATATATCTCATGCGGTTAGAAATCGGCCTCAATATAATATTATGTATATGCTACACAAAAACTAGTACCCTTAGCTCATGATACCACTTGAAAGAGATCTATTTTAGGTGTTCGAAATCGCAACGGAAGCTCAAGAATGTTTTCTAAACATGAAAACCGAATTTTTTATGAAAATCTTGAAAAATTCGAACACCATGTACTAGTGTGCAACATATACAAAAACACAAATTATGACATTCATAGGGTGTTTAGAAGTTTTACCTATCAACCTCTTGAGGTTGATGATGGCTCCAACTAAAGTGTAAACACTTTAGCTCTTGTATGGCAAGAAAAATCTACAAGTTTCCTCATACCTTCAAAATCAAGCCCACCACCAACTAGGTAGATCCTCTCATATTTTGCACTAGATAAATATGAGGATTTTTCTTTGAGAAGAGATTTGTTTCTCCAACAATTGCAGTACAAAAATGAGAGAAAAAAGGAGTGTGTATTTTCGGCCAAGTAGGTGTAATTGGGAGAGTGAAGTGTGTTGTCTAGGTTGAGGGAAAGTGAAAAAGTAGTCTTGCATGCCATGCAATATTTTAATCAAAAGTTATCCACACCTCTTCATCTCCCAAGCATGCAAAACCCAGTGGGCTTGTAACATTTACAAAGGGCCCATGGACTTTTAATTTAATTGTCTCAAACATATTTGAGCCCAATTAGACTTTACTTGATTTTACTCAAGCCACTAGTTAAATAATTATTTTCAATTGGGCTCTACAAGGCCCAATGTTATTTAATTAATTCAACACTTGAATTAATTTAATTATTTGGACTCTACTAGGCCCACTAGTGTTTAATTAATTCAACACTTGAATTAATTTAATTTAGTCCATAATAATATTTATGAAAATAACAATTTTCAAATACATTATTCACTTGGCCTACTTTTAATTTAGGAACACATTCATAAATTAAAAATTACATTTCTCTCATAGAAGTCTTACTTTTATTTTTCTTTACGCTTATAAACTCATTTATAAGCCGTTCAACACATTGAACTATTTTAACTTCTCAACGGGATCTAGAAAGCTAGCACTTGTGTGGCCCTCAATGATTCATTGATACAACTAGCCGTGGGTTTACATCTGCATGTGATTCGGACTAAACATGTCCTTATATGAGCATACCCCAATTGCTCCATTCTTACTTATCAACTCCTTGATAACAAGAATGGCAGAACTCAAGTCTGATAGTACCCAACCAATCATGTTAAACGCCTAGCAGCATCGCTTACATGATTCCCTAGGTATCAAATGATAGTGCCTGCAAGAACCATTCAATTATGGTTAGCGTACAGTACGGTCCCTTCAACTCATATATCCCGACCGATTCGACAACCATTGGTTTATCGAGAGTTGTCAATGAATCGATACTATGTGTCATGTCGTAGTTGCATCGATGGTGTAATCTATGAAACCCCTTTCATAATTACCACCATACTCTGATCAGAGATTTCAAACTACATATACATGAAAAACACATAGGATATCCATACCCGTAGGTAAGCGGTGAATCCCCGACTACAATGCATCGACTCCTATATGTTTCGACAGAACACCCAACCTTGCCACCTGATGACCCCTTGAGAGTCGGTAAACAAGTCAAAGTGTAATTCTAGCACATAGAGTCTCAATGTTGTCCCGGGTCATAAGGACTAATGGTGTACAACCATAAACTAGGACTTTTCCACTCGATAAGTGAGAACCACTTGGAAAGTCCTTTATGGAGGGTTGTTCAGTGCACTCTACAAGGAGCACCTATCTGCATGCTCGGACATCACAATGTCCCCTACCAATGAAACATGGTACTCACATCGTAGATACTAGTCTCGAACTCGAGCGGCCTATATCCTTCTTAGTTGCGGCTGAATCGACTAGGAACCGTTTAAAATATACAGTATTACAAATATGAGTTTCATGATACTCATCATATGAGCATCTCATATTATTTCTACTATTTGTATATTCAAGGGCTTTATCTATGCAACTAGCATGGGTATACAGATAAAAAAGTGCCAAAATAATAATTTCAAATATTATTAAAATAAAGACTGTTCATACATAGAGTTTAAACATGAACCCTCGGCCAACACTTGGCTCGACGGGCACCTACTCTAACATTCTAATCATATTTACCTCCATCCGAGCCCTCTTTCCCTCTTCCTTCACTATTCCTTTATAACACCTACGTGCAACTTTTCGGTCCCTGCACAGGACTCCAACCCCCTTCCCTACAGAAAACTTTAGCTTCTG
Source organism: Primulina huaijiensis (assembly GCF_012295235.1). NCBI lineage: Eukaryota > Viridiplantae > Streptophyta > Magnoliopsida > Lamiales > Gesneriaceae > Primulina > Primulina huaijiensis. The sequence goes on from NC_133322.1 coordinate 7,707,495, forward strand.
ATGATACGTGGACGCTACCGCTCTGAAATCTTTTAGGGTTGGTCGTCCCAGAATTCCATTATACGCTGATGTGGTGTACACCACAGTAAATGTTGTCATCTTTGTTACACGCCAAGGCTCATGTCCCAAAGATAGAGGAAGTACAATCTGACCCAGTGGCGTGATGACATGTCCTGCAAACCCATATAAAAGAGTAGAGATTGGCTCAAACTCAAATCCCTCCACCTTCATCAGATCCAGAATGCTCTTGAACAAGATATTCATGGAGCTTCCATTATCAATAAAGATCATTGTCACATCATAATTGGCAAATGTGACTGTCACCACCAAGGCATCATTATGTAGAGCCACAACGTCTCGGAGGTCTTCTGACCCAAAACTGATGACAGGATCCTAAGGTAAGTCCGCACCCCTAGATATTTCAAAGCTCTCCAACCTTCTTCCATTTGCTTTCCGAGCTCGCCCGGAATCTCCATCAGTAGCACCCCCGAGATCATATGAATCATTCCTCTCGTAGGGTGATTGTCCTTATTCACTCTCCTCCTTGGTTCGACTGGCTCCCGAGGGACATCTTGACCTCGACCCTCTCTTCTGTACTCATCGACACTCTGGTTTATCCAAGGAGTACCTCGACCTCGCCTAGGGGACGGGCGAGATCTCGGTCCACTCCCGGATGAGGATCTTTCTCTTTTGTCCCGCAAAAGCAATCTAGCATTGCCCTCAACCCTCTTCGACTTCTCCCCCCTCTCCCCTGATTCTCTTACCTCCATCACTTTATCCCGATTCCTATTCAGAGGAACATGCGATGAGAATTGTCCTCTACCTCTAGTTCTATCCTCATCCCTTTCACCTGCACCCGTATTCCTTCTTCTTCGCTCCACTCCCTATGCTCTCCCTCCTCCAGGCTGCTGCTCCATCCTCTTATGTAGTTGTGTGTCCTCTAAATTTACATATTTTTCCGCTCGAGCTAACAGATCATCATAGCTCGACGGAGGCTTCTTGACAAGTGACTTGAAAAATTCTCCTCCCCTCAGCCCTTGGGTAAAAGCCCTTATCATGATGTCAGGAGTAGCCGCTGGTTTTCCAGCGCTGCACTGTTGAAGCGCTTGACAAATTCTCGCAAAGTTTCAGCCTCTTGTTGTTTCATCAGGAACGTGCTCAAATAGTTTTTCTTGTGCCTCTTGCTGCTAGCGAATCGGTGCAAGAAAGCCGTAGAAAAATCTTCGAAAGACTGTATGGAATTAGGCTGCAAGGTGTTAAACCATTGTTGGACTGACCTCATCAAAGTGCCTAGAAACACCCTGCACCTGACCCCATCTGAGTACTGATGTAACAGGGCCGCATTCTCAAACCTGCACAAGTTTTCCTCGGGGTCAGTATGTCCGTCGTATTCTCTCAAATTCGATTGTCAGAAGTTTAGAGGAAGCCCCTCTTCCAAAATGGCTAGTGAAAAAGGACTTCCTCTCTTGGGGGCCGACGTTCCGCCTCCCACCCATATTTCCTTCCACATCTCTCTCATCTCACTAATTTCCCCACTTTGGAGGGGCTGTGTCTCTTCAACCCTGCTCTGGTGGCCCTCGGCATTTTCCTCTCGCTCCTGGTGAGTGGCCTGCTCCTCAGCAAACATAGATTCTTGGTTTCTCTTCATGGCCTCATCCACTGTCTGAGTGATAAATTGGTCCAACTGTTCCAGGGTCAAGTTCCCCACATTCTCATTGAGACGAGGTTGCTCAGCCCTGGCCTCGTGACGAGGTTGTTCAACTTCTGTCTCCTGACGGAGTTGTTCCTGTCTCGTCTCAAGACGCGGTTGTTCCTGCCTCGTCTCAGCATGAGATTGTTCGGGTCTCATCTGAGGACGGGACGATGCTGAGTTAGTTCTTCTGCTCCCTCTCCTGCCTACCATCTCTACGTCTCAACTCAAAGCTTCCCACGGACGGCGCCAAGTGATACTCACGGAAAATTTAGGGTCCAGTTTCAGCAAGTGTCACTAATCCAGACACAGGTTTCGAAATTGCCCTGAGCCTGAAATCACGAATAAGACCGTTAGAAGGAGACCAGGAGGGTGTTTTGGCGTAGCCCCTCCGACGCTCAAGTCAGAGACTAAGGATATAAGTGGAGAGCAGCTAAAGGAGCTGATGAAAAATAATATAGCGAATTAATGCATTAAACACTCAAATATGGTATTTATATGAGAATACATGGGTCTTTGATGGGCTTGTCTTCCATTTGAGCTAAGGATGGCCAGGGGTAGTGGGCCCATCTATGGGGTATCACCAAAAACCATTACCATTTTCTTGCCAAAATCCTCTCCTTTGCAGGCTAAATCTCTTGTTGATCATCGATCTTTGGCTTGATAAACATTTAAAATTCAACAATTTGATCTACCAAACTTATCAAGAATCTGCCTTAAACATGCACTTCCCCTATACTTCTTATGACTTCCCTCATATTGATCCTCGAATCACGATTACTTTCAGTTCAAGCGGCACCAATGCACAACATCTTCTCCATTTGATCAGCCGGAGCCCAATTCGAATCGCTCAAAATCTGGGGATCAATCAGTTCGGCTAATCTCCCTCAGAAATAGCCTGCCTAACCCATTGCACCACTTTAGTTCCACCCTTCTGATTGTTCAAGTACTGAGAAGGAAACTTCCCGCTCATCACTTCAAGAATGACTATGCCCAGACAACAACGTCGTGGGAAAATTGATGGTATAGACGTATAGTACGGCTTTCGGGCACTTGTAAGCGAAAAGGGCTTGAATCGAATGAGTGTTGCTGATCAACGAGTACGAGGCGTAGTCTGTGTGAAGAGGCTCGTAGGTCAAAGACAGAAGAATGTTGCTAGACTTGAGCTTTCCATGTGGAAGTTCATAGTTTGCAAACTTGGTGTGTAGGTATCCATTCCCCGAGCCACTCCTTTAATGATTTTCAGGTGAATAGGCTAGTTTAGTTCCAACGAAACAATTTTCGTTGTGTAGGTATCCTATTCAAAATTGCACTAGTAATTTTGAAGATATTTTACGTTGAGATAGAATACGAAGAAAATTCGACTCAATACACAAGCCAAAATTTTTCTTGTGACAAGAAATTATTCCGAGAGCAACAAACTAAACATATTGAAAGAGCCGAAAGTTTTTTTTTTTTAAACATTCGGATGCACCTTTTTCAAATAAAAAATCAAAATCAGTATAATATTTATAATCCTTAATTTACTTAATTAATCTAATTAATTAAGTTAATTAAAGGTTCTAAATATATGCCATATCAATGCCAATCTAGATTTCAGTGCATAATTTTGTGAGAATATCTTGCATTGATTTTATTTTTCTTTGTGGATAAGTTTTTTTAAATTATGACATCATGAATATTTTCATATTACATAAATCAATTCCATATTTTAAAAAAAAACTTAATGGGCTATATTTTAATTCATTAAAATATAAGTTAATAATTAAAGCTCATTTGAACTTTAATAAATTAGCATGATGAGTTTATACTCTTACAAGTCCATGATCCATGCTCACATTACATTAATCTCATCATAATCCCGATCGACGATCCAACATCATCGATGTGACAATTTCAACTTATTTGTTATTATGATACACACTTTAATTTCGACATCACCAATGTCTAAATAATTCAGGTGCACTCCTTTTGACTGTTTTTAGCATTCATGCTCTCAAAATTTCTATAAGCTTTTATAAACTTTATTTATAAGCTTATCGATTTATCATATCAAACTTATTTCTTATAAATGCAACTCATTGAATTTATTATCTCAACGGGAACAAGTAAACCAGTGCTTGTGTGACCCTCAATGGTTCAGGGATACAGCTAACCGTGGGTTCACAACTCTTTGTGATTCAGGACAATTTTTTTTATTCGGACATACCCTAATTTGCACCATTCTATGTATCAACAATTGATCATGAGAATGTCAGAAATCGTATTTATGATTAAACCCATAGAATCATGGTAAGAGCGTCTAGTAGCATCGCCCTATGATTCTCTAGGTATCACTGATAGTGCCTGCAAGAACCAGTCGATTATGATTAACGTACAGTACGATCCCTTCATCTCATATATCCCGATCGAATCTGCAACCATTGGTTCATCGAGAGTTGCATATTAATTTTATAATTATGTGACACATCTTTGAGAATAAATAGTGGCATTGCATGTACAATTGAAGAACTCCTTCTCTAACGTACATCTCATACTCTGCCCAAAAATTCCATGCACTATTATTTTATCAGATCACATAGGATATCCACACCCATATGTGAGCGGTGAATTCGCGACTACAATACATTGGCTCCTACATGTGTCGCACCTATACCCAATATCACCATCTGATGACCCTCCTGGAGTCGGTAAACGAGTCAAAGCACAGCCCTACCATATAGAGCCTCAGTGTTGTCCCGGGTCGTAAGGACTAATGGTGTACAATCAAAACCACGGACTTATCCTCTCGATGAATGATAACCACTTGAAAAGTCCGATGAAGGGTAGTTCGGTATAATCATCATGACTACCCATCTGTATGTGTGGACATCTCTATGTCCTTACCAAGAAACGCAGTACACAACATCACAGATGCTAGTCTCGAGCTCAAGCGACCTTTATCCATGTTTTAGGCGGCTGAATCGACTAGGAACGAATTTAGATTATAAAGTGTTTACAAATGAGTTTCAACATCGAATTACGATTCATTTGTATTAAATCATAATCAAAGTCTTTATCTATGTTGATCACATGGGTATACAGATAAAAAAATAACAAAACCATAAAAAGTTAAATTATATTAAAATAAAGATTGTTTATTACACTTGAGTCAATAAATTCCCTAGCCAACCGTTGGCTTGCAGAACATCTACTCTAACAGTCTTACCGTGGAGAAGTGTTGCGAGAAAGTTGTTCTTTGAACCGAATTTTCGTTTCACAAAATTTGCATCCATTGTTGTTTGATTATTTTTTATAGATAGAAATTTAGGATGCACTTTAATCATTCACTGTGATGAAGGGAGTTAGTTTTGTGTTATTCACTAGTATTTCTTTTTGCATGTAAACAGAATATATTTTCTAGAGAATCTTTTGCTCTGAGACATCCATCGCACTTGTGTGTAAATAGAATATATTTCTAGTGAATCTTTTGCTCTGAGACATCCACCGCACTTGTGCATAATTATTTATGTATAAATTTATTCACATAAAATAATTGAGTGCTAAATCATTTATTTTGTTGTATGTTGTGTTAAATGTTAGAATACCACGCACAACAGATCTGTTGAAGTATATAGAGTCCACTAATTATTTAATACTTTTATGTTAAACAATTTCTGTATGTGAAGAAAAGATAATGTAGGACTGTATCCTACCATGTAGCTGAAAGGGTAAACTGACTTTGTGCACGTACTCAAAACCAGCAGCTTCTCTTCTTTCCTGAAATGGTAAGCCAGCTGTGGCAAGATGTTACGATGCCTTGTCCGTTCATATCTCTCAGTCTCTTTGCGACTACAGTAAATTCAACTCCAAGATGTGCTTTATATGCCAATCCTAAGCCATCACTCCCAAGTACATCAGCAGCATCCTTCATCAAATCTTGCAGCCCGAATACGCCTCTTTCTTCGTTAATCATTACAAGATCGCAATCGGATTTCCCTTGGCTTGAACCCTCCTTGAGGAATGGCTTCTCGAATTGTAACTCCATTTCCTAATCTAGTTAAGGTTCCTTCTGTTGCAGCTAGGTATGTGCACCTAAACTAGCTCATCCATATTTTCTTTCCCTGGTACACTGAAGTTTTCTTCTGTTTTCTTGGCCTTGAAAAGTATAGCCACCAACAAGAGGGTAACCACTATGCCTAATATCACCCATTTTGTGCTCGAGTTCGACTCTTTTGACACGGTCGGCTGATTTGGGCTCGTGCATTGCTTGGAGATGATTGCTCCACAGAGGTCCGGATTACCCTCGAAAAGTGTGGTTTTGAATCTTGCCTTGGTTGAAGGGAATCCTCCTTGCAGCTTATTGTGCGACAAGTCTACTTGTACCGAAGAATCCCGAGCAAATGGAGGGATATATACTGAAAACTAGTTGTTTTGTAGCTTAAGATCCATGAGATTTTTTAGTTTTGTTAAGGATTCTGGAATTCAACAGGAAAACTTGTTTATTGCAAGCTCACCTTTCTTGAGCAACCCCTATTGTCAAAGAATCCCTGAGGAATCTCCACTGAAAACTGATTCCATGATAAAAATAGAGATTTCAATGCCGTGAAACGATTAAAATCTGATATTGGACCCGAGAAACTATTGTTCTCAAAGCTAATGGCCCGAAGCGACTCGAGATTTCCCTACGAATCGATATCTATATCTCCAGCATCACCCTCTAGAACAAGATTCAACAGAAATACCTTGACACGGTTTTATAGCCTGTTTCACTACTGATACTTACGGGAAATTTAGGGTCCGATTCCGGCGAATGTCACTAGTCCAGACGCAGGTTTTGAAATTGTCCTGAGCCTGAAATATAGAATAAGACCGTTAAAAGGGGGCCAGGAGGGTGTCCTGACGTAGCCCTTCCGACGCTCAAGTCAGAGACTGAGGATATATGAGGAGAGCAGCTAAGGGTGCTGCTGAAAACAATATATTGAATCCTTAATCATGCGCTCAAACCTGGTATTTATAGGAGAATACCTGGGCTTGTCATGGGCCATTCACCTGTGGGCCTTAGAGATGGGCCGGGAGTTTGGGCCGGATCTTGATGGGTTCATCATTGGGGTATCACCAGTCTCCCCCTCCCAAGCCGAACTGAATCGTAGGTTCAAAGTTCTATTAACTGCGTTGTTCTCGGTTTACAACATGTGAGTTGTGTGTCCTTCTCACCATCTTGTCCTGAATGGTAAGATTTGGTTTGAGCTCTCCTATAGATAGTAGTCATCTCTTCACTTCAATTTCACTTCTCCCTGCAAAATTTCCTCTGCAACTCACACACGCTCCACTATCGTAGCATCGCCCCCTCCACACGCTTGCCCATGAAGCCTTGCCTGCTTGCCCACACCAAGCCCTCGCCGTGCGCGCCTACTCTCCCGCTCGAGACCTCGCTTGCTCGCCCGTGCCGTGTGCCGCACTCTCCCCTCGCCATGTGCTGCGCTCGCCCCTCGCCCGAGTGCTCGCCCCACGCCGCGTGCTCGCCCATGCCGTGACACGCTCGCCCTTCGCCCTATGCCACGCTCTCCCCTCGCCCTGTGCCGCGCTCGCCCCTCGCATGCTCGCCCACGCCGTGCCACGCTCGCTCGTGCCATGCCGTGCCGCGCTCGCCCGAGCGCTCCCCCACGCCGCGTGCTCGCCCACACCGCATGCTCGCCCACTCCGTGCCACGCTCGCCCGTGCCGTGCCATGCCGCACTCGCCTGTGCGCCCGAGCGCTCCCCCACGCCGCGTGCTCGCCCACGCCGTGCCACGCTCGTCCAAGCGCCCCGAGCGCCACGCTCGCCCCTCGCCGTGAGTCGCACTCGCCCCTCTCTTGCTCGCCCGTCGCTTGCTCGCCCATGCCGTGCCACGCTCGCCCCTCGCCTGTGCCGCGCTCGCCCGAGCGCCCGAGTGCTCGCATCTCCCATCCTCGTCCAGTACATTGAGAATTTTGATATATTCCCTTGCGAAGGGTTGTGTGATTTCTGAATAGCTTTTGGGGGCAACAACCCCACGACCTGACCGGTCAGGTCGATCACCACGACCTGACCGGACAGGTTGATCCCCGTAATTTTCGCAGCGGAAAACATTGTTCGTTAACAACAAACGAAGTAAAAATTTCTAACACAATATGTCCTCGTCGCCCCCATCTTCCAGGTCCTCTACTAAGCTTTTGAAAGGAAATAGTTTCCACTTCCCCGTGCCCTTGACTTCTCTGCTAAAATAGTTCTTAGCAGGAAAAATAAAATTTCAATATCCTCACCATCTAACTCCTCTGATAGGCTATGCCTTAGCAGGAAAATAAAACTCTCACCTCATCATCTCGTAACTCCTCTGCTAACCAGGGGCTTAGCAGGAAAATAAAGATTCTCTACCATCACCCTCTAACTCCTCTGCTAGGCAACGCCTTAGCAGGAAAATAAAGATTCTCCACCATTACCCTCTAACTCCTCTGCTAGGCGACGCCTTAGCAGGAATATATAGATTCTCCACCCTCACCCTCTAACTCTTCTGCTAAGCGACGCTTTAGCAGGAAAATAAAGATTCTCCACACTCACCCTCTAACTCCTCTGCTAGGCGACGCCTTAGTAGAAGAATAAAGATTATCCACCATCACCCTCTAACTCCTCTGCTAGGCGCCCCTTTAGCAGGAAAATAAAGAATCTCCACCCTCACCCTCTAACTCCTCTGCTAGGCGACGTCTTAGAAGGATAATAAAGATTATCCACCATCACCCTCTAACTCCTCTGCTAGGCGACCCTTTAGCAGGAAAATAAAGAATCTCCACCATCACCCTCTAACTCCTCTGCTAGGCGACGCCTTAGTAGAAAAATAAAGATTCTCCTCCCTCACTCTGCTCCTCTGCTAGGCGATGCCTTAGTAGGAAAAATTTAACTTTTCTCCACCCCAACTCTGCTCCTCTGCTAGGCGATGCCTTAGCATGAAAATTTATTTCTCCTCCTCCACTCTGCTCCTCTGCTAGGCGATGCCTTAGAAGGAAAATTTAACTTTTCTCCACCCCAACTCTGCTTCTCTGCTAGGCGATGCCTTAGCAGGGAAACAAAATTTGTCCTTCTCCACTCTGCTCCTCTGCTAGGCGAGGCCTTACCAGGAAAAGTTTAACTTTTCTCCACCCCAACTCTGATCCTCTGCTAGGCGATGCCTTAGCAGGAAAATAAAATTTTTCTTCCTCCACTCTGCTCCTCTACTAGGCGCAGCCTAAGCAGAAAAATAAAATCTTTCTCCTCCCCCACTCTGCTCCTCTACTAGGCGATGCCTTAGTAGGAAAAGTTTATTCATATCATCACCATAATACAAGAACATCCACGAACTTAATATAAGAACTTGGCTTTATTAAATTTCAACTGATAACGTAAGACAAATTCAAAAACGAAATACACCAAAAATAAAGTCAAGATTAATATTCTCTAAGGTTGTAAGCGTTCTCGGGCCTCTTTAGAGCCTTACCCAGCGCATTCTCCAACTTTTCTCTCTGCTCCTCTTGTACCTCCACAGGAAAAAGTTACCCACTTAGAAGCTTTTCCGAATGACTCTACAACTGTAAGACTGAGCTTAAGCTTCCATGCGAATGCTCGCGACCTCTCTTTTCTTCTTCCTTCACGATTCTTTCATAAAACCGACGCGCGACCTTCTGGTTCCCGCACAAGACTTCAACCCTCTTCTCCACAGGAAACTTCAGCTTCTAATGATATGTGGACGCTATTGCTCTGAAATCCTTTAGGGCTGGTCGCCCCAGAATTCCATTGTAAGCGGATGGGGTGTCCACCAAGGTAAATGTTGTCATCTTTGTTATACGCCGAGGTTCTTGTCCCAAAGATAGAGGGAAGAACATCTGACCCAAAGGCAGGATGGCGTGTTCTGCAAACCCATACAGCGGGGTGGAGACCGGCTCAAACTCAAATCCTTCCACCTTCATTTGATCCAACGTGCTTTTGAACAAGACGTTCACGGAGCTTCCAATATCAATAAATATCCTCGCCACATCATAATTGGCAATGGTGGCCGTTACCACCAAGGCATCGTTATGTGGAGTCACAATGCCTCGGAGGTCTTCCGGCCCCAAGCTGATGACGGGGTCTTGTGGTAAGTCTGCACCCCTAGATATCTCAAAGCTTTCCAACCTTCTCCCATGTGCCTTCCGAGCTCGCCCAGAGTCTCCATCAGTAGCACCCCCGAGATCATATGAATCATTCCTCTCGTAGGGTGGTTATCCTCATTCATTCCCCTCCTCGGTTCGACGGGTTCCTGAGGGACATCTTGACATCGACCTTCCTCTCTCTGCTCCCCGATCCTCTGATTTATCCATGGAGGGCCTTGACCACGCCTAGGGGACGAGCGAGACCTCTGTCGACTCCTGGATGAGGATCCTTCTCGTCTATCCAGCGAAGGCAATCTAGCACTACACTCAACCCTTTGCGACTTCTCCCACCTCCCCTCGAACTCCCTCACTTCCATCACCTTGTCCCGACTCCCATACAGAGGAACATGGGATGAGAATTGTCCTCTGCCCCTAGCCTTATCATCCTCCCTATCGCATGCGCCTCTCTTCCTACTTCCTCTTTCCGCTCCCTCAACTCTACTTCTCCTCGGTCGCTGCTCTATCCTCTTATGCCGCTGGGCATCTTCGAGATTTACATATTTTTCCGCCCGAGATAACAGATCATCATAACTTGATGGAGGTTTCTTCACTAATGATTTAAAGAACTCTCCTCCTCTAAGTCCCTGGGTAAAGGCGCTTATCATGATGTCAGGAGTGGCCGCTGGTATCTCCAACGCTGCGTTGTTGAAACGCTGGACAAACTCTCGCAAAGTTTCATCTTCTTGTTGTTTCATCACGAACAGGCTCAAATAATTTTTCTGGTGCCTTTTGCTGCTAGCGAATCGGTGCAAGAAGGCAGCTGAGAAGTCCTCTAAAGAACGTATGGAGTTGGGCTGCAAGGTGTTAAACCACTGCTGGGCTGACCTCACCAACGTGCCAAAAAACACCCTGCACTTCACTCCATCTGTATATTGATGCAACAGAGCCGCGTTCTCAAATCTCCTCAAATGTTCTTCTGGGTCGGTATGTTCATCTTACTCTCCCACATTCGACTGTCGAAAATTTGGAGGAAGCCCTTCTTCTAAAATGGCTAGTGAAAAAGGAATTCCTTTCTTGGGTGCCGGCGCTCTGCTTCCCAACTGCTGCCTCAACATCTGTATTTCCTTCCACATTTCTCCCATCTGACTAATCTCCCCACTTTGGTGGGGCTATGTCTCTTCAACCCTGCTCGGGCGGCCCTCAGTATTTTCCACACGCTCCTGACGGGCGGCCTGTTCCTCTACAAACACAGAATCTTGATTCTTTTTCATGGCCTCATCCACTATCCGGGTGATAAATTGGGCCACCTGCTCCAGGGTCAAGTTCCCCACGTTCTCATTGGGACAGATTTGCTCGACCCTCGTCTCGTGAAGGGGCTGCTCAGCTCTTGTCTCTTGACGAGGTTGTTCCTGTCTCGTCTCAAGACATGGTTGTTCCTGCCTTGTCTCAACATGAGATTTTTTTGGTCCCATCTGAGGACGCGATAATGCTGAGGTAGATCTTTTACTCCCTCTCCTGCCTACCATCTCTACGTCTCAACTCAAAGTTCCCACAGACGACGCCAAGTGATACTCACGGGAAATTTAGGGTCCGATTCCGGCGAGTGTCACTAGTCCAGACGCAGGTTTTAAAATTGTCTTGAGCCTGAAATCAAGAATAAGACCGTTAGAAGGGGCCATGAGGGTGTCCTGGCATAGTCCCTCCGACGCTCAAGTCAGAGACTGAGGATATATGAGGAGATCAGCTAAGGGTGCTGCTGAAAACAATATATTGAATCCTTAATCATGCGCTCAAACCTAGTATTTATAGGAGAATACCTGGGATTGTCATGGGCCATTCACCTGTGGGCCTTAGAGATGGGCCGGGAGTTTGGGCCGGATCTTGATGGGTTCATCCCTGGGGTATCAACTACAATCTACACCTACCCATCTCTTCGAACGGTCACAGGGGTTCGTGCCTTTGATCCATGTCGAACCTAGGGACGACGAAACTTTCATTTTCTCTTTGAATTCAAGAAGAGGGGCATCCTCTCCTGTTGAAAGAGACAGAGTATTTAAAGAGAGAATGAGGAGGGACATGAGGAGAAAATGAACGCCAAACATGTTCGTGTAATGATATATCCGAGAAACATTGCGGTCTAGACCTCATGTCAAATGAGCCTCCTGCTGCTGTTCGAATTGTCAAGAGTTTTTTCTCAAACCAAAATCATGTTTCTACACCTGAATAAACATGATAAATAAATATATGGAAGTTGATCGAGCGTTACCTCCGACCATCAAATAATTTGTGAGTATTTTTTTATCTTTCGATTGAAGCTTTCTAAGAACTTCAACTCTCTCCGTAGAATGTCTAATTTTGTTCTTATGAGATGTAAGCTTAGGAACATAAAAAATATTTTCCAATTTTAAATAAAACCATTATTTTATACTAGACAACAAGTCTCAATAGCCTCCACGTGCAAAGACATCTTGTTTCCTGAATAGATGTTCCGCTCATTTCTTATATGTTTTGCATACCCTGCAAGACATTTGTAACATAGATTGTAGAACCAAAATCAATCCATCATGTGTTATAAATCATATCAATTATGTTAGATTCATAACAGAAAAATTAATATGATTACTTTTCTTTTCAAGTCAATCCTTAAATTTAGTTCAATCATTTTTCATGTGTCATGTATTTTTACAGAAAAAATATTTGGATTCTTTCTTTATGTCAAGTTTGGGTGGAATTATTTTTTTCTTTTTCTCTTGACTTTGATTTGCTTCTTATTTTTCTTTGTCAAGTAATAAAAACATTATCACTTGTTTCTATCAACAACTTTCATTCTTTTTGAACATACATGGTCATTAACTCGCTGAATGACCATTTATCCTTATGCGTGTTACATGAAATTTTGCATGGTCCATATTGACATGGAAGAGTGCATAAAATATCGTGCACAAGAAAAATTTCAGACATTTTCACTTCAAATGTCTTGAGTTGAGCTGCTATATCACGCATTTTCATGATGTTTTCTCGCATACTTCTCACACTGATGAGCTTTAATGAAAGAGAATTTCATAATTGGTGTGTTGGCAAGTGGTTTATCTTAAGACTGAAATTGTTCATCGACAACATTCGGTAATTCTTTAACATTGTTATGTTGATTGATGAAACCATACATACCAGCAGATCTTTTGGTCTTTATGAACATCACGCAGAGTCGATTAGATTGCTCTCGTTTTTCATAAAGATCAACATCTTTCGGAATGTTGTTTTCAGTAATAGAAGATGATTCGTCTTTCCGTATAGCATAATTAATATCCTTCCACCCCAATTTAAGAATAATTATTTCCTTACATATTTTATAGTTATCGCATTTTAATTCAGGAATGTCACGTTTATATCATGAAAACTCGCAAGTTGCATAACTACATAAAAATATAATATGCTTATTATTTTAAAATTTTGAGGTAATATAATATTTTATCATGAATCATGTCACAAAAATCTTGCGACATAAAACTTGTCTATGGGCTAAAATTTTAATCTAATAAGATTTTTCTATAACTTTATGATAAAATTATCAAATATAATTTCTCTTAACTCATGTGTGTAAATTAATAAAAATAAAATTTGTAATATTTTAACCTAATTAGTTATATAAATATAAATAAAATTCATGTTGGGTAAAATTTATTATGTTAATATAATTAATTACAATCGATGTCCATTATGTCATATGTAATGCCCGAGATTTGATTACCGTAATCTGAGATTAATCTGAAATGATTTATTGATTAATCAAGGTAATTATAGACGGAAAGTATTGGACCGAGAAAGACGAGAAGAGACGCGAAATATGTGCGAGGGCGGTGCTATTCGCGCACGTGCGCGACCGGATGCGCACGCATGCGCGGAACGGGCAGAAGACCCCGCGCATATGCGCGGAGTGATGGCGCGCATATGCGCGAGGTATACAGTAGCTAAAGTGTGAATTCCAGAAAACCTCGCGCACATGCGCGGAAGTGAGGCGCGCATATGCGCGAGTTGCAATATGCCGAGACAGTAGGTCTCGCGCAAATGCGCGGAGCAAGGGCGCGCATATGCGCGATGCGTCCAGTAGCTAAAGTAAATTTCCAGAGAATGTGGCGCACATGCGCGAAAGACGAACGCGCATATGCGCGAGAAGCCAAGCGCCATGTCAAGAGAACCTCGCGCATATGCGCCGAGGGAAGGCGCGCATATGCGCGAGAGCTGCCGAGATACACGCGCCGAGACATATGGTCTCGCGCATATGCGCTGAGTGATGTCGCGCATATGCGCGAGACGTGTTGCGTGAAGGATTATGCCACGTTCTTTAGCCATGCAATTGATATATATAAAAGCTTCATTCCTTCGATTCCATAGCAAAGAAATCGAGAGAAGCTCCGGGGAGACTTGCCAAAAATCCTTACGCCTTTTATTGTCAAAATTTGAAGTTTACGAAAGATCCGTCCGTCCGATTTTGAATCCGACTTCAGTACTGTGTTTCTATCGACGCAGGCTACAACTGGACGTAAGTTTTGTTACGTTTAGATACGATTTGAAATTATGATATTGTCAAAATCTAATATGAATCATATATGGTGTTTTTGATACAGTAGACATCGTATATTTGAAGTCAGATCAAAGAACAGACTATTTATGTAATTGTTATGATTTTTGGAGTTGATTCGATTTAGATTCGATATCAGATTTGCATTATCATTGAGATTATGAGTTATACCGATATCGATTATGAGTTCTGGTAGTATATGTGTGATGTTGAGATTGACGGGGTTATCGAGATTGTATTGTTAGGCCTTCGAAACATCCGTAAATTGATATTGATCAGATTCGGTATTGATTGAGATTGTATCGTTGACATTGACAGATTATATTGTGATTTGAGTATTGATCAGAACAGGTCTTAAATTGAGTTGTACATTGATATTGTGCATATTGATAATGTCATTGCCAGATTTGAGTATGGACAGATTGGAATGCGAGACTTCGTCTTCGTCAGACCGAGAAGACAAAGGTATAAATCAATGTGAATCGGGAGATCGACTTAAGTCAGATTGGACTTGAGTTTCCCTAAATCACATACTTGTATGTTATTGCTTTTCATACATTTGTATCATTTGAATGAATATGCTTTGTTTATTGATTTATAGAAAAGCATAGAATAGTAGATAGCTATTGAGTGAGAGTCACTGACAGAAGGGCCAGATTAAGACAGAGTTGTTAATGGCCCATTGCACATTGTCAGAATTAGAGTTTAGGTAGATACACCTAGTCTTTGGCAGAATAGCCAAGACACCGGACGTTTGGTCGTATCGAAATGCTTATGAGTAGAGCAACTCCTGGCACAGACATTCGATATAGACAGGACCAAAGTCCGTAATAAGAACGTACCGCCACCACGATCGGGACAGTAGGTGGGAGACCTGTTGCGTTCTTATTCAAATCGGGATCCCTAGATTAGAAATGAGTCGAGTTTGGGTCTGAGAGTCACAGAGTGTGATTCCTTATTTGATATTGAATTATGTTCCTGATTTTGGTACTGGTTTAGAGTATGATTGATAGTTGATATTAATTCATGTGTTGATTTAGATACATGTTATGTATATCTGATGCATGCTTTTATATTGTTTATATGACTGCATGTATACTTGGTTTATACTTGGAATGTAATTCTCACCGGAGTTATCCGGCTGTTGTCTTGTTTGTATGTGTGCATGACAAGAGGAGGGACAGGATCAGGGTCAAGAAGAGAACGAGACAGGACTAGTTAGCGTGGAGATCCAGGCTCAGAAGTAAACTAGGATTCATCACTGATATGTAGTTGGACCTAGTTGAATTATTATAGACAATACAAGATTTGTATGTTTATGTTTAATATGTATTTCAGATTGAATTACATTACGTTTCCGTTTCGTATTTTCAAAAAAAAAAAAATATATTTTAGACCCTGTTTATCATCATTGATTAAATTTTCCCAATGATGATTAAGAATATGATTAGCGTCCGGGTTGTGGGATGCGCACGCATGCGCGGATAGCACCGCCCTCGCACATATTTCGCGTCTTTTCTCGTCTTTCTCGGTCTAATACTTTTCGTCTATAATTACCGTGATTAATCAATAAATCATTTCAGATTAATCTCAGATTACGGTAATCAAATCTCGGGCATTACATTTCTCCCCCCCTAAAATACGATTTCGTCCTCGAAATCATAGGTAATCAAATCAGATAAAGGAAGAAATGTATAACAGATGTGAATCAGAAAACTCATTGCAAGGAAACAATTCTAAAATCTCAGTCCCATTTCAGATTCTGTCTTTTAGGTAATCTCTTCGATCTCCTGACGACTTTACTGTATTTTCAACAGCAGAATAGTCTTCATTCTGAATTATCGTTCTTTCTCGGATTTCTGATTTCAATCTGGAATCATAATTCAAGAAGTATAATATCATAATACAACTCGAAATATAACTTGTGATAGAATCAATCGAAAAAAAATTCTGGCTATACAACATCCGTATATACCAATCACCAGCTCCTAACAATTCTGTTAATTTCTGTCAAGGTTATATTCAATCCTCGGCTTCAAATACCAATAGTCATCGTCCGACGTTGGCTTATTTAATCTGTCTATTCTGAGTTGTTTTTATTTTCTTCTGAATCAGTTGCATTTTCTTCGTCATATCTCTGATCTTATCCGATTCAATCTCAGGTATCTCCGAGATGTTATCCCTATACAACGAAAATCTTCAGTTCTCCCTGTACAATGTATCAATTAAGGCTATCTCGATACTCATCTGATAGCTATTGTTGTACGATAATTCTCAAAGTAACAATACGTCGTGTCAACTAGTGCTATAATCAAGCACTACAGCTCAACAAGTATCCTCCAGTGTCTGGATAGTTCGCTCCGACTATCCATTGATATGTGGATAATATGTGAAAGAGCGAATGGTATATTCTGTCACAAGTACACAATCAATCAAAATCACAATCTAATATAATCAACTTTGGCATTCGGTTCAATCTGATCATTTCTATGACATCGATCTTTGTCATCTGGTCATGTTTGTACGTCATCTTGTACAAACTAACATATGCAGATTGAACAATCTGTCAATCACAATCATATCATATCACAATCTGAGAAAGATTACGGTAGTTTCGTTACGAAATCCATAGAAATGTACTCCCATTTCTATTCAGAAATAAACAACTCTGTAATTAAATCTTCTGGTTTCTATCTTTCTATCTTCATATGTCGGCAAGCTAGATATTTCAGTCCAAACTCTGCCATATCTAATCTCATCTATTTCTATCAAAACATTTTCTGCTATCAGAACGTACACTGAATCAAGTATTGCGCATTTCTTACAATGTCTGTCATTTAAATTTCGAAATATCTGGCACAAATAATCAGTTATTAACATACAATACAGTATTACCTACCTGATATTCTGATTGACACCCTGTTCTGACTATCAATATTGAATTCTGTTGTCTAAATCTGAAAGATTCGGCACAAGAAGACGATTCTGTCACATACCTATTACTCTGATCAATGCTCTGATTCGGTTTGAACTGTATAAATAATTTCAACAATATACAACAATCTGTATCAAACACGGATTTAGAATAACAGCAATATCGGATCAGATTAAAAACATTATTCAGCAATATTGATTTAGATTATACCGTACTTTATTGACACTGATTGAATCGAAAGAATTGACATATCGGTTAGAAGATTTACTGCCGGAGAGTTAGAGTTACATTTGATTGTATGTTTCTCTGTAAAATACTTCAGTTCTGGTCATGGGTTGATGAATCCTGTGTTCAAAAGTATTCTGATGATGTTATGCTCGTTTATCTATGATATTCTGATAGACTCACAGCATATGACTGCTTGAATTGAATATTTTGTATTGAATTATCTGAGGACTGTGAAATGGTATACAGAAATTGTTCAGATATGAATCTTGATTGAGACAGATTATATTCCGGGTATGTGATATCCGAAGATAGTATACCGATTGATATTAGAACAGTTGAGACCGTGATCAGTGGCTGAGAAAGGCACCGATATCAGAAATTCATAGTTGCATGAGTTTAGAAGACTATTTTATTCGACTGTTGTTTTGAAATTGCTTGATAATTGTTATTGTTCTAAAATAGTATTTGAGACAGATTATATTGTTTGGGGGGAACAATACATTCAAAGATGATATAGCAGTTGATCTAAACAGCATTGGAAATATGATCGGCCAGTCAGATCGACAGTATTGCCAGAAATTGCAGTTATGAGTTAAAATCTACTTAATGTATAATTTTTCATAACTAAGGGTGTTGTGGCTATTCTTCAATTATTTAAAATTATACGGTTCACTGAACAAATTTTGGCTCTACTTAATGTTTTATATAAAAATTATTTAGCGACACAATTAATAATTTCCAAGTATGCTCCCATGAAAAATAAGTAGTGATAAGGTCGATTGAATACCTAACTCTTAGACAGGGTAACGCTCCTCAGGGAGATCGTTGGCAAGTCAAGTCAATTTAAATTGATCTATGGAAAACACCATCAAATTATGTTTTCTTGTGTTACCTTATGATTATTATTTAATTTAATTATCTGCATTTATGTGAATCTTTGTAAAATAAATTTTTTTATTAAACGACTTTATATTCATATTTTTACTTGATATGTTCATTTAAAAACTATAAAAAAAAAACTTAATATAATTTAATATGAACATAATGTGAATTTCTAGATTAAAAAAATTAATATAATTTGAATTAAATTTTTTTAATAATAAATGCAATCATAATATTAAATTTGCATGTTGATCAAAAAGATATCAATAATATTTGATATAATATAATACGTTCAAAATAAGTTCTAAACATATATTGAAAATTGCATTCAACTTGAAAATTTAAAATATAATTCCGAATCAAAATTTATTAATTTGAAAATTATTTCATTTTTTTTCTTTGGTTAATTATTATGTCAAGCAACTTATGATCGTTTGATCAGGATTATTAATTGCACATATTGGGGATTTTCAAAGTGTTTTGCCAACAACTTTATGCAACATTTCATTCATAAGTACTCCAACTCTCTCCGTAGATTGTGTAATTTTGTTCTTATGAAATGTGTACTTAAGGACATCAATCATTGGCATTTATAGATCTCTCATACCATCAATGAGTTGCGGGAGCTTGAGAGTCAAAAAGAATAGATGTATGCGCATCTCAATTTTCTAAAGTTGATGCGGTGCATGTACTGTTTATAAAAAATTCAGGTTATGACTATCACCGCTGCCGACACATTTTATTTTTCTTTTGAATATAATTGATATGGTTCATTTTTCTTACATGAAGAATTTGAAATTTTCTCTGAATCTTTTTTTAAAAAGTGTTGTGAAAAAAGTAAAAATTTACGGTAAAAAGTAAAAATCTCAAACTATCAAAATTATCACACTACACACTTTATAATATTTTTCTCTCAACTCAATTGTGATTTTCTTCACAAATGAGAGATCTATTTATAGAAAATCTTTAAAAATAATTCAAAAATAAATTACATCATTACCTTCATCATCACACACAAATTTCAATATTCAACACCTAATTTTACCTAATTTTCAACATTCAAATATTCAACATTCAATATTCAAATATTCAATATTCAAATATTAAATTTCAACACTCCCCCTTGTGATGATGATCATAATGATTGTATACATTACGTGTTTTTATACTGCCTCGTTAAAAACCTTACTAGGAAAAACCCATTGGGATAAAAACCATAGTAAGGGAAAAAGAGTGCAGTCACGTAAACTCCCCCTCATGTTGACACGAACAATTCTTCACAAATTTCGTAGATTGCGCATCCCAATATTATATATGTGCTTTCTGAATATTGTCGTAGGAAGTGCCTTTGTGAAGAGATATTATAAGTTTTCACTTGATTGAATGTGACGAACATCAATACATTTATTCTTCTCAAGCTCCTTGGTGAATGCGAAGAACTTAGGAGGAATATGTTTAGTTCTGTCGCTTTTTATGTATCCTTCTTTCATTTGAGCAACACATGCAGCATTATCTTCATATAGTATCACAGGCTTCTCGTCGAATGATAATCCGCATGAGATTTGGATATGTTGAGTCATTGATTTTAACCACACACATTCACGGCTTGCTTCATGTAGTGCAATAATCTCGGCATGATTTGATGAAGTTGTTACAAGTGTTTGTTTCTGTGAACGCCAAGAAATTGCAGTGCCTCCACGAGTAAATACATATCCAGTTTGAGAACGTGCTTTGTGTGGATCAGATAAGTATCCAGCATCGGCATAACCAATTATACTTGGATTAGCATCTTTTGAATACAAAAGTCCCAAGTCTGTCGTTCCTCGTAGATAACGGAATATATGTTTAATTCCGTTCCAATGTCTCTTTGTTGGATATGTGCTAAATCTTGCCAATAAATTTACGGCAAAAGATATATCAGGCCTTGTACAATTTGTAAGATACATAAGGGCACCGATAGCACTTAGATATGGTACTTCTGGACCAAGAATATCTTCATCATCTTCACATGGACGGAATGGATCCTTTTCTATGTTTAATGATCTAACAACCATTGGAGTACTTAAAGGATTTGATTTGTCCATATTAAAACGTTTAAGGATCTTTTCTGTATAATTTGTCTGGTGAACAAATATTCCACATTCTTTTTGTTCAATTTGTAAACCCAGACAATACTTGGTTTTTCCAAGATCCTTCATTTCAAATTCTTCTTTCAAGTATGACACAACTTCTTGAATTTCATTATTCGTTCCAATGATGTTTAAATCATCAACATATACAGCAATAATTACGCATCCGGATGTTGTTTTCTTAATAAAAACACAAGGGCATATTAAATTATTTACATATCTCTTTTTCATCAAGTGATCACTTAGCCGATTATAAAAAATTTAATTTTGAAGTTATAATAAATCAT
>NC_133322.1:7728492-7790087 GCF_012295235.1 Primulina huaijiensis
GCATCTTAAATCCTTCAGGGATTTTCATATATATATTACTATCAAGTGATCCATATAAGTAAGCTGTAACAACATCCATAAGACGCATTTCTAAATTTTCAGATACTGCCAAGCTAATCAAATACCGAAACGTAATTGCATCCATCATGGGAGAATACGTTTCTTCATAATCAATTCCAGGCCTTTGAGAAAAACCTTGTGCAACAAGTCGAGCTTTATATCTTACTATTTCATTTTTCTCATTTCGCTTTCGAATAAAAACCCATTTGTATCCAACAGGTTTTACACCTTCAGGTGTAAGGACTATAGGTCCAAAAACATTACGTTTATTTAGCGAATCCAATTCAACCTGGATAGCATCTTTTCATTTTATCCAATCCTGCCGATTTTTACATTCACCAAAAAATTTTGGTTAATGATCTTCATTATCATTTATGATGTCGATTGCCACAATATAAGAAAATATATCATCAATTTCTTCTATATCTTTTCGGTTCCATATTTTTCCAGTATTAATATAATTGATAGAAACTTCATGATTCTCGTCAGTTTGTGGTTCTGACAAAACATTTTCATCATCATGCATTTCTTCAGGAACAACATTCTCTATTTTGTGATCATCATGTGTTTCTTCAGGAACATCATTCTCTATTTTGTGATCATTGTGTTTCTCTATGAATTTTCTTTTTCGAGGATTTTTATCTTTGGAACAGACTGGTCTTCCACGCTTCAGGCGTTTTACGACATCATGACTTTGTTCAATTTGTTTCTTTGGAATTTCAATTCGAGCAGGAGCATTTACAGCATGTATATATGATTTAGTTACCCTTTTTGCATATGTAAATGCATCTGGTATTTTATTTGCTATTCTTTGCAAGTGCACAATTTGCTGTACATCTTTTTCACATTGTTGTGTTCTTGGATCCAGATGTAACAATGATGATACATACCATGTAATTTCCTTTTCAGTATGTTTCTTGTCTCCCCCTAACATTTGGAAGATTTCCTCATTAAAATGATAATCAGCAAAACGTGCTGTGAACACGTCGCCTGTCTGAGGTTCAAGATATCGAATGATTGATGGACTATCATAACCGATATAAATTCCAATCTTTCTTTCAGGTCCCATTTTCTTTCGTTGAGGTGGTGCAATAAGCACATACACCATACATCCAAAAATTCTCAGATGAGAAATGTCTGGTTCTTTACCAAATGCAAGCTGCAATGGGGAGTATTTATGATATGCACTTGGTCTGATGCGAATTAATGAAGCAGCATGTAAAATTATATGTCACCATATAGAAATAGGAAGCTTTGTTTTCATAATCATTGGTCTAGCAATCATTTGCAGACGTTTAATCAATGATTCAGCCAATCCATTCTGTGTATGTACATGAGCAACAGGATGTTCAACAATGATTCTCATAGACATACAATAATCATTGAAAGTCTGGGAAGTAAATTCACCAGCATTATCAAGTCTAATTTTCATGATTGTATAATCGAGAAATTGATTCCTCAATTTTATTATTTGAGCAAGTAATCTTGCACATGCAACATTTCGAGTTGACAATAAACATACATGTGACCATCTGCTGGAGGCATCAATCAATACTATAAAGTATCTGAATGGTCCACATGGTGGATGAATTGGTCCACAAATATCACCCTGAATACGTTCAAGAAACATTGGTGATTCAGTTTGGATTTTGGCTGGTGATGGTCTTATAATAAGTTTTCCAAGAGAACATGCTTTACATTGAAACTTATTATTCTGAAAGATCTTCTGGTCTTTCAACGGATGACCATGTGTATTTTCTATAATTCTTCGCATCATTGTTGAACCAGGATGTCCTAATCGATCATGCCAATTGGTTAATATTGAAGAATTATCAATTACCATGTTTGATTCAATGGGACGTATATGTGTATAATGCAATCCAGTAGGGAGCATTGGTAGTTTTTCAATCACATATTTCTTTCCTGATTTATATGTGGTAAGACACATATATTTCTCATTCCCTTCATTCATTGTTTGAGTATCATACCCATGGGAATATATATCATTAAAACTCAACAAATTTCTTTTCGATTGTGGTGAATATAAAGCATCATTGATCAAAAATTTTGTACCATTAGGTAACAAAAATTGTGCCTTACCACATCCTTTAATCAAGTCTACAGGACCTGATATTGTATTCACTATTGTTTTTGTTGGTTTTAGTTCCAAGAAATATCTTTTATCTCGGAGGATAGTGTGCGTTGTACCACTATCAGGTATGCAAACTTCAGCTTGGTTCATAGCATTTTCCATATTTGAACTTCAAAAAAATATGCAACGAAATAAAATTTCTGACAATAAAATACAATACAATATAACACACTATAAAACATTATCATACGAGTACATGGAAAAAAAAAATATTTTACATATTTATTCCCCCAGCAAATTGATCATTATCTGAAAAATCAATCAGAAAATCTCCAGCATCAAAATGAGTTGAACCACTCAAAGGTTCACTGTGTTCAGTAAAGTTGGTCTCCTTTTCTTTCCCCTTTATTGATTCTTTATAAAGTTTACAAAGGTGCTCAGGAGCTCGACAAATACGGGATCAGTGTCCTGGAGTACCACATCTGAAACAAGAACTTTCAAATCTTTTTGAGTGATTCTCATTAACACTCATATTCTCTTGATGCCTTTTCGGTGGATGGTTTGGGACGCTCTTTTGAGATGAGTTATAGAAATAACTATCTCGATTATTTTCAAAACCACGGCCGCGTCCACGACTACGACTAGTTCCACGTCCACGACCACAACCTCGATTTTGTCCTCGACCAAAATCTTTTCTATAACTTTGATTTTGGTTTCCATGTTTAAATTCATTTTTGCTTACGACATTTATTTCAGGAAATGCCGTTGAACCAGTGGGTCGTGCCTGATGATTTCTCATTAAAAGCTCATTATTCTTTTCCGCCACAAGGAGACAGGCGATTAGTTCAGAATATCTCGCAAATCCACGCACTCTATATTGTTGCTGTAGAGTTATATTTGATGCGTGAAACGTGGAAAATGTTTTTTCAAATATTTCTAATTCTGTAACCTCGTGTCCACAAAATTTTAATTGCGAGATTATTCGATACATCGCCGAATTGTAATCACTTACTTTCTTAAAGTCTTGGAATCTCAACATATTCCATTCATCACGGGCAGTCGGAAGTATAACTTCCCTTATATGTTCAAATCTTTCTTTTAATCTTTCCACAGAGCCATGGAATCTTTTTCAATGAGATATTCACATTTCAAACTTTCATCAAGATGTTGGAGCAAAAATATTATAGCTTTTGCTTTTTCTTGTGATGAAGATATACCATTTTCTTTAATAGTCTTGCTTAGACCCAATGACTCAAGATGCATTTCTACATCGAGAGTACATGGCATATAATTTTTCCCCGTAATGTTTAGTGCAACAAATTCGAGCTTTGTCAAGTTTGAAATGGTGGTACTAAAAAAAATTATGATGCATTTTATTAGTTAATGAATATTGCAATACAAAGTAATGGATAAACAACAAATACAATCATTCGTAAAAATAAAGAAAACATACGAGTAGGATATTCTTCGATAAGTACAAGATTCGTGAGTATTATAACCAAAATAATTAAAAATAACTTTGTGAAAGCCATCTTCTTTTTTCTTCAAAAATTTGATGAAGAATAATTTTAGAGAAAAAGAGAAAGTTGGAGTGATTGAATGTGTTTGTGAGATCATATTTATAAGGCAAAAACTAGCCGTTTTGTTACCGTTTATGACCGTTGGTGTACAAGAAAATAAATGTATGTATTTGTATAATTTTATGGTAATAATATGGTGTATATAATATTAGTCATGTTTAAATAATTATGTATATCATATCACATTTTTATAATAAGGTGTCATAAGATATTTTGTTTAAAAACCTTATAGGATTTTATACTTGTCGTATCCCTTACCGGGAGTGTGGGATGTCGTCTTAACATCCTCCCAGGATTTATAACAAGTTTTTGAAAAATTTATTTTATTATAACGTTATATTATATATTAAATATATACACAATAAATAAATAAACAGTAAAATAAATATTATTACTTTTGTTACCTTTTTCTTCTGTTTTGGAGTTTGGAAAAATATGGAGGACTTTTAGAGCTTCGTGCTGATAACGTGATGTGAAAAAAGTAAAAATTTACGGTAAAAAATAAAAATATCAAACTCTCAAAATTATCATACTACACACTTTATAATATTTTTCTCTCAACTCAATTGTGATTTTCTTCACAAATGAGAAATCTATTTATAGAAAATCTTTACAAATAATCCAAAAATAAATTATATCATTACCTTCATCATCACACACAAATTTCAATATTCAACATCTAATTTTACCTAATTTTCAACATTCAAATATTCAACATTCAATATTCAAATATTCAATATTAAAATATTAAATTTCAACAAGAAGGTGTTTTTTGTGGGTTTGTTTGTTTGTTTGTCAACTAATATTGAAGAGCACACATAGCGAGTTCACACATGTGTGAAGCTGCTGGATAAATTCTCTCTATGACATGGCATAACAACCTAACTAATTTGATTCTCGTAATTTTATTTTTTAATTTTTTTAATTTATTATATTGTATATGTGAATAGAATACAAAACCTTTTACATCGTCGAGCATTTATAATTCCTAACTTGGTATCCAGAGCCGATGGCGGAGGCCTCCTCCTCTGGCGGTCTGCAATCTCTCAGGTTGCCCCTACTTTTCTTAACTCAGCCAATCAAATTAAATGATGATAATTTCCTTCAATGGCAACTCCAAGTTCAATTTGGAATTTGTGGCTTGGGACTTGGAGCCTGACTTTCATGGACTACACCTATCCCACCACAATTGATTTCTACTAAAACATCGCATGAAGTCTCGAACCCTCTCTATGTAACTTAGCATCGTCAAGACCAGTTACTTTTTTCATTTATTCTTGCATCCATGGCCAATGGAATCCAAGGTCAAATGATTGGGTACAAGTACCTCTGCACCAATTGGTCTTAGATCACTCTCCTATTTGCTACTCGTTCAAAGGCAAGACTGATGCACTATGAGTCGCAATTTCAGACTCTTAAGAAAGTGAGCCAGAGTATGCAATAGTACTTAATCAAGATAAATAGTATTGTTGATTCAGGCCTGATATTGCTTTTAGTATCAACATATTATGTCAATTCATGCAGCGTCCTTGCCTTTCTCATTGGAAAGCTGTCAAAAAAAATTCTTCGATATATTAATGGCACTCTTCAGTTCGGTGTTCTCACTAAAGAGGAGTTTCCCTCTCTCTTGAGGGCTATTGTTGTGAAGACCCTGAAGATCCACATACTTAGTGGCATAAAAACATGTCTTATTGGCTAATTAAACATGACTTAGTGGAATAAAAACGTGGCTTAATGATCATCGAGTAGTAGCTTGAGACATGGGATCATGGCATGTAGTGGGGTGTCTTACCAGCTCTATATAAAAGGACACCAATTGCCACACATAACTCACAGTTCACAAGCTTGAAATATCTCATATTACGAAAGCAATTCAATAACAAAACATTCGAGCAACACTTTACTTATTTCCAAGCAAAAGTTTCGTCCAAGAAGTAAGCCAAGCAGCACCGAATTCTAAAAAAAACTCGACCCTTGTTTGAGCCAAGTTCGAGCATCAAGGGAATATCATTTCGAGCAGCAAGTCATTCACACTTTTTTCGAGAAAAGAACAAATAAGTGAGTTTATAAGTATGTTTTAAAATAATGATGTTCATGTTATTTTTGAAAACTCGATCGTACACTACATATTTCATGACCTTTGATTCCGTATATGTTTCGTTCCGCACGATCCCTTTGTTATGCTATTAAATCTTGAAAATGCACTGTTCGGATTTGAATTAAAAGTGATAAGGAAATTTTCGAAACATGACAAGATAAGATAAGGCCCTGATGCGATGGGTTATAATAACCGATATACGGACTCTTCCCCTTAGTGGAATAACAATTAGGGACTGATCAGTATATCATGGATAAGGAGATGAATAACAGTACTTTGTATAAGTTGATACTCCAACTACGATAGGTTTTGATATCTTGTTTCGAATTTTATTTATATCATGTAGCGATTCATCTTGCGACATGTCACCTTTGAATTCAAATTGTATGTATATTTCGTATTCTTGTGTACAATTGGTCCCCTGCATACTGAGTTTTTCTCCAAACACTCATCTCATTGCTTTCCTTCCCAAATAAGGGTGAAGATCCAGTGGAACAAGGTGAACAACACATGTTTTGGGGTTGGAGATCAAGTTCGAGACATGAAGTTCCAATCATCGGTTTTATTTTTTATTTTCCTTTACGTTATCGCTTCCGCAATTGTGTTATGCATTGTAAAAACAGATATGATTATGTAATAGACTGGCTTTTGGCTATTTTATGTACTACGTGGCTTGTTGTTTTGCGCTTTTAATTGTTAAACAATGCCGATGACGTGTCTCGATTTCAAGGCGTGACATTAAAGTGGGATTAGAGCCGTCAGGTTCTTAATCCGGCTGGGATTCTTCCGAAAAAAGATAGTGAGATTTCACATAGTGATGGAAAATCCTAAAGTACTCCCCTCCGAAACCATCCCATGTATGATACTCGTGGCCAAGTCCTTTTCGTGATGACCAAAGCCTTATTTCGAGCAAATTCTATCGTTTAGGCTTCCAAAAATCGTGTTTTTCCCATTTTTAGTAATAATTGTGAGGCCAATAACTTCTTGTAGAAAACTCGAAATTCAATTAGTTCAACGGTTATGTAATCCTCCCAACTTAAGCTTTCGATCCATATAAAAATTCTCGAACTTTCTATTTTTGGAAATTCTCATCTTATTCGAAATACTATCCATTAATATTGTTTTTATCATTACTGATATTTTCTATTGTTCTAAGCCTTTCTTTTTGTTTTATTTCAGGAAATGGCTCCCCATACTCATGCTGAAATACCCCAACATATGCGTAAACTCGCCCTCAGCGAACATGAGATTGCCATGGCGGACCTTAGAGGTCAACTCTACGAAGAGCAACAAGAATACCAAGAGCAATTGTTGAAGACTTAAAGAAAGAGAAACAAGAGTTAGAAGAACTTAAGGACCATATTCAGGCTGACGTATAGAGGTTTGCTTACTATCTCAACTCAGAAGAAATACAACACGAGATTACTAAGAAAAAACTAGAGGCTTCCCAGACAATAGTCCATGAACTGCACGGCTTACGTCAACAAATGCTAAGGGAAGCCCAGGAATTCGAAGCCCAGATTCAACAGATTATGCTAATGGAAAACCAACGTTGTCAGCAAGATGAGGCAACCGTTCAAGGATTGCAGGATTCAGTGCAGGCCTTGACTACTCAAAACTACCGGTTTCACAACCGTGTTAATCATCATCAGGATGTATTGGCTAATTTGGTTGAGAAAGATCCTGAAGAAGAGCCTGAAGTAGAGCCTATGGAAGATGAAGCAGTGGGAGATGGAGAAATTTTAGATGATTAGACTAGATTCTGACATCATACTCTTGTAATAAAGATTTATAATCCATTTGCTTTCTTTTTCCTAAAACTTTGATTTGTATATCTTTTCTTTTTCGTTGGAATTAATGAATAGTTTATTTGGTTTAATCTTTGGTCGATTTCATTGATTTCATGTTTGGACCATTATTGGCAAATAAATATCTTTGAAACTTGTACATTTGTAGGATATGGACGGAAGACCAATACGAAACAACCGCAACTCATGCAACGGAAGTCGTAACAACAACTGGAATAACAATGACAATGAAGGGAATCCACCCTCACCACCACCACCAGGATTGGGCCTAAGTCAAGCTGATATAATGGCCATAGCAACCATTGCGGCCACCACAATCCAAGAGTTGAGAAACACAAATGCCAATGGCAATCCGCCACCTCCACTGGGACTTCTAGTACATGCGGTCAAGTACCACTACGAGTCTCTCCGGAAGAATTGAGCTCAAACATTCAAAGGAGACTCGGACCCCGAAGTTGCCCAAAAGTGGAACAATAATATCGAGACTTAACTCCGTCTACTCGAGATTCCCGACGAGTTCAAGATGGATGTGGTGACACCATTTTTAGAGGGAAAAGCAACTAAATGGTGGGAGACAGTCTCACCAGATATGACAGCAATCGGACCAATCACATGGAAGCAGTTCCGAGAGGTATTCTTGAAACATTATTACCCAACTGAAGTGAGATTATAGAAGTTGAGTGAGTTCAAAAATTTCACTCAAACTTTGGATATGTCTGTGGTGGAATATACTTAAAAATTCAACTCTCTTGGAACCTATGCTCCTATTATCATGGCTGACGATACCTTGAAGATGCATCGGTTCAAGAGTGGTCTGAGAAACCGTACTCAGTCAGCTTTAATAGTTTACCAATCCATGAGCTTCGTTGATCTGGTGGGCGTAACAATAAGAGCCGAGACAGGCATCAAGCACCGGGAGGACGAGAATAAGAATAAGAGAACTCTTACAAGGCAATCATCTCAAGGAAACAACCTTTCAAGACAAAATCAGTTCAGTGGGTCATTCAAAGGCACTCCGTCCATTCCAACCTAGCAAGAGGTCAAGATATGTCTCACCTGCAATAACCGCCATTATTGCTACCAAGATCTATATAAGTCCAGGAGGTCTTGGGTTCTAATCCTAGGAAGGTAAAAACTCCAGTGCCTGGGCTGGAGAAGTTCTATGAGTGACGGTGCGTGGGTATGGGCCGAGGCCCATGCTATGCCATGGCCCATGACCGTTACATATGCTCACTTCCGATAGATGTAAATCCTTCAGGTTGAGACATATAAATCTCTTCCTTAATATCCCCATTAAGAAAGGTTGTCTTGAAATCCATCTGCCATATCTCATAGTCATACCATGCAGCTATGGCTAGCAATATCCTTATCGACTTGAACATTGCAACTAGAGAAAAGGTTTTCTCAAAGTCAACTCCTTGTCTTTGAGTATATCATTTTGCCACCAATCGCGCCTTGAAGGTCAATACCTTCCCATCCGCCCCAAGTTTCATCTTGTAAATCCATTTACATCCTATGGGAACGGTTCCCTCGGGTGGATCCACAAGGTTCCACACTTGGTTCGAATGCGTGGAATTCATCTCAGATTCCATTGCTTCAAGCCACTTGGATGAATCGGCATCAGATAACGCATCCTTGAAGGTCATTGGATCACATCCATGGATAGGCTCATCATGGCCCTCTTCAAGAAGCAGACCATACCTCATAGGTGGTCTCGAGACTCTCTCGGATCTTCTAGGAGCTTGTATCTCCTCTATTGGCTCTTCTGGTGTGGGTTCTATAATTGTGGGTGTCTCTCGAACCTCTTCGAGTTCTATCATCTCCTCTTTTCTATCCAATAGAAATTCATTTTCCAAAAAGGTTGCATTTCTAGAAGCAAACACATTTGTTTCTTGGGGATGATAGAAATAGTATCCAACTGAATTCCCTGGATATCCCACAAAGTAACGTAAAATGGATCGACTATCCAATTTATCTCCCATTACCTGCTTCACATAAGCAGGGCATCCCCATATTCTAAGATAAGAATATTTGGGAGGCTTACCCATCCATATCTCATATGGAGTCTTATCAACTGCCTTTGAATGAACGTTGTTCAACAAAAGTGCCGCTGTTTCAAGCGCATATCCCCAGAAAGATGGCGGCAACTCTGTGACCCCATCATAGACCGAACCATGTCCATCAAAGTCCGGTTACGATGCTCTGAAACACCATTCAACTGTGGTGTAGCGGGCGGAGTCCACTGCGAGAGAATCCCATTCTCCCTAAGATATTCTTGGAACTCGGCAATCAAGTACTCACCACCTCGATCCGATCGAAGTGTCTTGATGCTTCGTCCCAACTGTTTCTCTACATAACTTCTGAATTCTTTGAATCTTTCAAAGGCTTCAGACTTGTATTTCATCAAATACACATACTCATACCTCGAAAAGTCATCGGTAAAGGTGATGAAATAGGCTTGTCCATGCTTAGTGGTGATGCTAAGCAGACCGCACACATCGGTATGGATCAAATCCAATAACCCTTTGGCTCGCTCCACATGGCCCTTAAAGGGAATTTAGGTCATCTTTTATTTCAGACGGGATTCACAAGTCGTGAGAGCATTAATATCAGACATATCAAACATGCCTACTCCCACTAGCTTTTTCATCCTTCTTAGGTAAATATGTGCTAATTGAGCATGTCATAATTGTGCCGAATTTAGAGTATCTTGTTTTCGCTTGTTTGTTGTTGTTATTGCTTGGACATTGATTAGTGGAATATTTTTCAATTTTAAGTTGTAGAGATCATTTTCAAGTCCTTCAGTACCAATTAAACATTCATTCTTGTAAATGTTGCAAGCACATTTGCTAAATAAACAAGAATATCCATCTTTATCAAGCATAGAAATGAAAATAGTGTTTTTCACCAAATCAGGTACAAACAAAACATCTCTTAAAACTAACTTAAAATCATTGTTCAAAATCAAGTAAACATCTCCAATAGCCTTGGCAGCAACTCTTGCTCCATTGCCCAGCCTCAAGAAGGTCTCACCTTCCCTTAGTCTCCTACTTCTTCCCATCACCTGCAACTCATTACAGAGATGTGAGCCACAGCCGATATCTAATACCCAAGAAATAGAGTTAATTGAAATATTTACTTCGATATAGAACATACCGTTTCCAGAACCCTTCTGGGCAAGATATTCTCTGCAGTTACGCCTCCAATGTCCAGGCTTCTTGCAGTGATAACAAATATCAGCAGTCTTGTCAGCCTTCACTGGTATGGCTGCCACAGCGGGACTCGGAGCTTGCTTCTTCAAGGGCACGTTCTTCTTGGGACGTTGGAAAGAACGCTTCTTTCCCTTCCCAGGTGGACCAGTCTTCGTACCAGATGAAGAGCCCACATAAAGAACCGACTTCTCTTTCTTGATGGTGGACTCAAAGGTAACAAGCATATTCACCAACTCATCAAGAGTCGGCTCCATCTTGTTCATATTGAAATTAACCACAAAAGGATCAAATGAGCTAGGCAGCGATAAGAGCAACACGTCGGTGGTCAACTCCGAAGGCAACATCAGATCCATTCCAACGAGCTTGTCCACGAGCCCAATCACCATTAGGCCATGCTCAAGGACCGAGGCCCCATCTCGCATGCGCAAAGTAATAAGCTCCTTGACGGTAGCATGCCTAAGAGGACGTGTTTGATCTCCAAAGAGCTCATTGAGATGCAAATGAATGTCAGCATCAATCTTTGCATCCTCAAAACGCCTCTGCGGCTCATAATTCATAGAAGCCTGCATATAACACTTAGCTCGCAAGTCATGGTCACACCAATCCTTGTAAGTCTGCAATTCCTCAGGAGTGCAGCTAGTCGGAGCCTCAACAGGGGGTGACTCAGTAAGTGTATATGCTATCCTTTCCGAATTCAAGACGATTTTCAGGTTTCTCAGCCAAGTAAGGTAATTAGGTCCAGTTAATATGTGTTTTTCGAGTATTGCAGATAATGGATTGCGAATCGAAGACATTGTCAATTTTTGTACTGAAAATTAAAACAGATAAATATTAATGACTATTTTAAAATATTTAGTAAGATATGAAGTATGGACTTTTACTTCATAAATCTTCGCTCACACTGTTTTGACATTTTCATTAACCTATAGTGCAAACGGGAAACTACTTTCCTCAGTAGGTACGCAAGGTCCAATTAGCGAATTATGATCCCGAATAATATCAGCCAATCACAATTCCTAAAAGGTAGTTTCCAATTGCATATCCATGCAACCCTCTATGTAAACTTTTGTCTCACGTTTGATTAGGACCCCATAATATGACGTCGTTCATCTTTACGTGTCAGGCCTTACCCATCGATATTGAACCTTAATGGACGGTCGCCATGAGTTTCCTCAATAATATGAGCCGAAATCATGGGAGTTCCACGTAGTTCACATCACCATGTCAATGCATGTCACAGCTTTCTTGTGTCCAAGGCCCCCCCAATAATATGAGCCGAGCCCGGAACACTGGTAGCATTCATCATGCACCCATTGTCGATGGAAGACATGGAAATTATAAACAACTTTATAATCCCCCTTTTCGGGCTTGATATTAATTTTGAATCTTCTTCAAAATGAGGGTTTTTAATTTTGAAAGGTTTCATCATTAATTTTATTTTAAAAGCTTTCCATGTTTGATCGTATGATTTCCGGATTCATGCAACTTTGTTATTATCATAATAATAACGCACGTACTCATTATTTATAACATATCATGCATATATTATAAACAGTAAACAAAACAAGGATGAACAATCGCCCTAAAACTAACGATCCGTGTGAGCTAAACACGGGCCTATGTCCAATCCTAGGGAAATGCATGGGATGCAAATGCAACTATTACATATGGTTCCAATATTTACATGTATTCGATCTTCATAATCATCAAGGCCACCATCTTCCAATCTTGATAT
Organism: Primulina huaijiensis; assembly: GCF_012295235.1. Lineage (NCBI taxonomy): Eukaryota > Viridiplantae > Streptophyta > Magnoliopsida > Lamiales > Gesneriaceae > Primulina > Primulina huaijiensis. Next base: position 7,741,078 of record NC_133322.1, read on the forward strand.
CCACTATACTAATATTTACAAATAAATATCCATGGCAAATAGGGATACATCTCATGGGGTGAGAACGGGCCATAAACCAAGCCCACTTTATAAATTGATAATTATTACAATCATTCAACACAAAATATCCTAGCATACACCTAGCAAATTGGGATTGGGCTTTTGATCATCCTTCATGCATAATATCACATATCATGTACCATCAATTAATTATCACAATAATCAATTGATCCAATATTATATATCTTGATCCAATCACTAACCACAACGATTATAAACTAAATTAACAAAGTATACAAACCCCTTTGTCTACTTTCTAATTAATTTATTTATAACCGAATTTCTTGTAAATCACAATTTACTATAAATAATTAAAGTCCAACTTCAATTATTTATTTTATGAGAAAATATGTCAACTTTTGTAAATTTAATCTTAAGGGCCCAAAAAATCATATTTCACCAAAAACATTTTGGCCCATTTAAATTTCACAAATTATATTAGCCATCTAATGGCCCAACAATTTCAAGGCCCATGAAACTTGGATAATCCAAAATACTTTTGCAAACCCTAGTCGTCATCGCCGTCGTCGGAGCTCCGTCGCCGAATTCCGGCCAACAAAAAAAATTTATTTTTAATAGAGGGGTTCGGGTAGCCCCTCGGGGCCGAACTGCCCGAAATGGGCAGCAACTAGCTGCTCGAAAACCCCTTTTCATGGCCTTGTATTTTGTTGCAAAAAATCATCTCATGCGGTTATAAATCGACCTCAATATAATATTATGTATATGCTACACAAAATAGTATCCTTAGCTCTTATACCACTTGAAAGGGGATCGATTAAGGTGCCCGTATGCGCAACGGAAGTTTCAAAATAATTTTTGTAGCAAGAAATTCGAACACCTTAAGCCTATAATGTGTAGCAAATATAAAAACACGAAATGACATTCATAGGGTGTTTTTAAGATTTTTACCTATCAATCTCTTGAGATTGATGATGGCTCCAACTAAGGTGTAAACACCTTAGCTCTTGAGTGGCAAGACAATCTTCAAGCTTCCCTTTTGAGCACTCCTTGCTCAAATATTAAGCCCACCACCAACAAGCTAGTTCTCCTCTAATTTTGTACTAGAAAAATTAGAGGATTTTTCTTTGAGAAGTGTTTTCTTTCTTCAACAATCGAAAAAGAACAATGAGAGCAAAATGAGGGAGAAAAATGATACAAGTTTCGGCCAAGTGAAGGAGAATGAAGAGGAGGATGAATTGTCTTGGTTGTGCAAAAAGCTAAAAACACTTTTAGCATGCCAAGCCTTGATTATTGAAAAAGTAGTCTCCCAACTCTTCACCTCCAATGCATGCATTTCTATTTGGGTTTATAACAATTATAAAGCCCATGAACTTTTATTTAAATTGTCTCAAACACATTTGAGACCATTTAACCTTTACTTGATTTTAATCAAGCCCACTAGTTTAATAATTATTTCTAATTGGGCTCTACAAGGCCCAATGTAATTTAATTAATTCAACACTTGAATTAATTTAATTATTTGGACTCTACTAGGTCCACAAGTGTTTAATTAATTCAACACTTAAATTAATTTAATTTAGTCCATAATAATGTTTATGAAAATCACAATTTTCAAATACATTATTATTTGGTCAACTTTTAATTTAGGAACACATTCATAAATTAAGAGTTACATTCCCATCATAGAAGTCATACTTCTATTTTTCTTTAAGCTTATAAACTCCTTTATAAGCCATTCAACACATTGAACTATTTTACTTCTCAACGGGATCTAGAAAGCTAGTACTTGTGTGGCCCTCAATGGTTCATTGATACAACTAGCCGTGGGTTCACATCTCCATGTGATTCGGACTAAACATGTCGTTATACGAGCATACCCCAATTGCTCCATTCTTAATTATCAACTCCTTCATAACAAGAACGTCAGAACTCAAGTCTGATAGTACCCAATCAATCATGTTAAACGCCTAGCAGCATCGCTTACATGATTCCCTAGGTATCAAATGATAGTGCCTGCAAGAACCATTCAATTATGGTTAGCGTACAGTACGATCCTTTCAACTCATATATCCCGACCGATTCGACAACCATTGGTATATCGAGAGTTGTCAATGAATCGATACTATGTGTCATGTCGTAGTTGCATCGATGGTGTAATCTAAGAAACCCCTTTCTTAATTACCACTATACTCTGATCAGAGATTTCAAACTACATAAACATGATATCACATAGGATATCCATACCCGAAGGTAAGCGGTGAATCCCCGACTACAATGCATCTACTCCTATATTTTTCGACAGAACACCCAACCTTGCCAACTGATGACCCCTTAAGAGTCGGTAAACAAGTCAAAGTGCAATGCTAGCATATAGAGTCTCAATGTTGTCTCGGGTCATAAGGACTAATGGTGTACAACCATAAACTAGGAAGTTTTCACTCGATAAGTGAGAACCACTTGGAAAGTCTTTTATGGAGGGTTGTTCAGTGCACTCTACAAGGAGCACATATCTGCATGTTCGTACATCACAATGTCCCCTACCAATGAAACATGGTACTCACATCGCAGATACTAGTCTCAAACTCGAGCGGCCTATATCCTTCTTAACAGCGGCTGAATGGACTAAGAACTGTTTAGAATATACAGTATTGTAAATATGAGTTTCATGATACTCATCATATGAGCATATCATATTCTTTCTACTATTTGTATATTCAAGGACTTTATCTATGCAACATGCATGGGTATACAGATAAAGAAGTGACAAAACAATAGTTTCAAATATTATTAAAATAAAGATTGTTTATACATAGAGTTTCATTGTGAACACTCGGCCAACACTTGGCTCGACGTGCACCTACTCTAACACATGCCCCGTGGGAATGGGGTGTCCAAGATAAACAAACCGAGGACGTGAGTGATAAGAACGCCCAGTACAAAAGAATGAGTATACAACCTTATATGACATACACATGCTATGATATGATTCCAAAGTAGTAAAGAAACAGGAATCACAAAAGATCTCAACATGCTTAGTATAGAGGCGCCAAGTAGATAGTACCGCGCGATACTCTTTTGGTCACTACATCCACTACAAGATCAGACATTGACTTGAAATGTCTCGGATCACCGAAGCCCTCCCGACCTGTCGGCCACTGTGTACTCTCGGTGTCCATGCGTCCACAAGACAGGGCTGAGAGGCCCCACAAGATATAGCTTATCTCGAAAGAGATACAGCTCAACAGTAAAGGCTATCTCGAAAGAGATATGGCTCAACATGAAATGCAACATGCAGCATAAAGCGTGACATAATAGCATGCATCATATGACATATATCAATGCAGCAAATAATCATGCAACACATATAAGAACGTATACTCAACCAAGATATCTCGGATAGTACTTTCGTACCTCTATCACTGCAATCCTAATCCACAGGAAAAACCAGAACAACCAGGTCTAGTCCAAGCCTATACATCAAGTGAAAACCATCATTAAAATGTATTTACCAGACTTAACTAGAGTATCAAATACTCCTGAAATAATAATGATACAATTCCAAACCTTCGTTCGTCCTCAGCCCGCTGATAACAATGCTCTGATTCCAACCTGTACAAGTTCGAACATTTCGTTTTCTGACTATTTCGTTCCCTAGCTGCCCTGTCCGGACTACTGTGCTCAGTTCTATCCGGACTGCTCTACTCTGTCCGGACTGCTCTGTCCTGTCCGGACTGCTATGCTCTATCGGGACTGCTCTGTCTTGTTCGGACTGCTCAGCTCTGTCTGGATTGCTATGTCCTGTCCAGACTGCTCTGTTCTGTCTGGACTGCTCTGTCCTATCCGGACTGCCCTGTCCTGCTCGGACTGCTCAGCTCTGTCTGGACTGCTCTGTCCTACCCAAACTGCTCTGCTCAGACCTGCCCGGACTGTTCTGCTCTCTAAGATGGCTAGAACTTGCACTATAATTACACAATACCCCATTCACAGTGAGAAATCCTATGGCCTATTTATAGACCTCAGTTCGGGACTCTCGAGCCCTTTCATGCATGGACGTGTCAACACAATGCCATGCACTTCGACACCTGTCCGGACATCTGTCACTCAGCCACATGCACAAAGACACCTATCCCGATTTGTGACACGATACTGGATACCTCAGCTCACTATTCCAACCCCCAACTTCGCTCCCTAACCAATAACCCAGTTCGGACATATTCCCTAACACCAGTTCAGACTTATTCCCTAGCACCAGTTTGGCTCAGCCACGTCTGTTCAGCCACTACCTAGGCTGCCATGACTTCTGAAATCAGGTATGGCTTTTGAAATCATCTATGGCGGTTCCAGTGTCAATTAACACATGATTTACTTAATTAAAGACACTTAATCCTGTTTAGTTAACTTAGTAAAATTCGAGCTACTACACAAAGAATCATGCATTAGTAGATTACCGCATGAAGAACGTAAAACTACATGCTCCAAACCAAGAAGGATTTGTTTACTATGGCAAAGTCAAGAAACAGAAATCCTTATTATCTGCTTCCTAGACTTGGAAAGCCATGAAAAGCGAAGAAGAGGTTTACTTAGCTATGATAAGAGAGGTAAAGAGAGAACTACACTTGCACTAGAGGATATTCCGATAGTACAAGAGTTTACGGGTGTCTTTCCTGAATAACTCCCTGACACAGTCCCCGATCACGAAGAGGAGTTTGAGATTAATTTAGTATCCAATGCAACGCCAATCTCAAAAGCACCATACCGAATGGCTCCGACAGAGTTGAAAGAACTTAAGAACAACTTCAAGAATTGTTGGATAAGAAGAAAATCCGACCAAGGGCATCTCCACGGGGAGCTCCTTTTCTATTTGTAAAGAAAAAGGACATAAGCATGAGGTTGTGTATTGATTACAGGGAACTAAATAAGATCACAATCAAGAATAAATACCCGCTTCTGAAGATAGATGACCTGTTTGACCAACTCAAAGGAGTTACGGTTTTTTCCAAGCTTGATTTAAGGTCAGGCTACCACTAACTGAAGGTCAAGGCAAACTATATTATGAAGACGACCTTTAGAAAAAGGTATGGACACTATGAGTTTATGGTAATGCCATTCGGATTAACAAACGCTCCGGCGGCATTCATGGGTGTTATGAATAGGGTGTTCAAACCATATCTTGACAAGTTTGTAGTGGTGTTCATCGACGATATTCTTGTATATTCACCAAGTGAGGAGGACCACAAAGAACATCTTTGTCTCACCCTCCGGAAGCTTAGAGAAAAGAAATTGTATGCCAAATTCAAAAAATATGAATTCTGGTTAAAACGCTTTACATTCTTGGGACAAATAATATCAACAACAGAAGTATATGTGGACCTTAAAAAGGTAGAATCAATCATGGATTGGTCGAGACCAAAGACAGTGACAGAAATTCGAAGCTTCTCGGGATTAGCTAGCTATTGCCAAAAAATTATTGAAGGATTCTCTTCAATAGTCATACCCCTCACTAAACTCACCCAAAAGAACTCTAAGTTTCAATGGAGTGAAGAATATGAGCAAAGCTTTGAAACTTTGAAGAAGAAGTTTGCCTCAACTCCGGTATTGATATTGCCAACTAAAGAAAAATATTTCACCATCTACAGCGATGCGTCAAAAGGTGGTTTAGGATGTGTGCTCATGTAAGATGGGAGAGTAATCGCCTACGCTTCGAGACAATTAAAACCATATGAGCAAAACTATCCGACGCATGATATTGAACTAGCTGCAGTGGTGTTCGCACTAAAAATTTGGAGACATTACCTTTATGGTGCTAAGTGTGAGATTTTCACTGATCATCAAAGTCTCAAATATTTGTTCACACAAAAGGAGTTAAATATGAAGCAAAGACGGTGGATTGAACTTTTGAAGGACTACAACTTGACGATAAGCTACATCCAGGCAAAGCAAACAAGGTAGCTAACACTTTGAGTTTGAAGAATATGGGTAAAATGATCCTAGCTTTACTTTCAGAACAACCATGCCTCCAAGAACGATAAAGATAAGTCAAGATTGAGATCTCTCCTTGTTGAAACTAAAATAACAAGCCAAAGAAGGAAATCATTAGATCTCCAGATAGATGACAAAGGAATCGTGTGGATGAAAAGACGATTGTGTGTACCTGACATTGATAATCTTCGATAAGAAGTGATGTATGAGGCACACAAGTCAAAGTTTTCAGTCCACCCCGGTAGTATCAAGATGTACAGAGACTTAAGAAAAACTTCTGGTTGAGTAGAATGAAAAAGGACGTTGCAATGTTTGTCTCTAAATGTCACGTGTGCCAACAAGTCAAAGTTGAGTACCAAAGACCTGGGGGACTTCTTCAACCATTGGAAATCCGGAATAGAAATGGGAACATATTTCAATAGACTTTGTAGGCGGTTTTCTAAATTCTTGACAAAGTTATGATGCTATATGATTAATTGTAGATAGACTTATAAAATCTATGCATTTCTTACCCGTCCGCATGAATTATAATTTGGACAAACTAGCCACCTTATATATGAATAATATTGTACGATTACATGAAGTTCCAGCTAGCATACTATCAGATAGAGACCCTAGATTTGGATCTCGTTTTTCAAAAAGCTTTCAACAAGCTATGGGGACTAAAATTACTCTTATTACGACATATCTCCCTCAAACTAATGGCCAAACAGAGAAGACAATACAAACTCTTGAGGACATGTTGAGAGCATGTGCTCTAGACTTCAGTGGTAACTGGAGTAAACATATGCCATTAATTGAGTTCACTTATAATAATTTATCACAGCAATATTGGAATGATACCGCACGAAGCTCTGTATGAACGAAAATGTTGATCACCACTGTATTGGGATGAAGTAAGGGAAAGAGCCATCACCGGACCCGAACTGATCCAAGAAACAGTGGATAAAGTTACTATGATCAAGAAGAGACTAAAGACTGCACAAGTTCAACAGAGTGGGCAGATATGAAGAGAATACCAGTGGAACTTGAAGTGGGCAAGAAAGCATATGTGAAAGTTTCACCCATGAAAGGTGTGATCCGATTCAATAAGGCTCGAAAATTGAATTCTAGATATGTCGGACATTTCGAAATTCTTGAGAAAATGGAAAATCTTGCTTGTAAATTAGCACTTCCACCCGATATGTCAAGAATTTACAATGTCTTCCACGTTTCGCAACTAATAAGATATATTCCGGATCCAAGTCATATTCTTGAAGATGGACCACTTTTAATCGAAAGAAACTTAAATGAAGAATTAAAGTACAAATAAGTTGTTATTCGAATTGTGGGCACCAAGAACCAAGTACTTACGCAACGAACCATTTCATACGTCAAAGTACAATGGTCTAATCACACCGAAAGAGAAGCTACCTGGGAACTTAAGAGAAAATGTGCAAGCAATACCCTTATCTCTTTGAAACGCAAAAGAACTCAAGTTTCAAGGGCGAAACTTCTAATAAGAGGGAGGGATGTGAAGACCCTGAAAATCCACATACTTAGTGGCATAAAAACGTGGCTTAGTGGCTAATTAAACATGACTTAGTGGCATAAAAACATGGCTTAGAGGCTGAATGATTATTGAGTAGTGGCTTGAGACATGGGAACATGACATGTAGTGGGGTGCCATACCAACTCTCTATAAAAGGACACCAACTACCACACATAAATCACACTTCACAAGCTTGAAATCTCTCATATTCCGAAAGCAATTCAACAAAACATTCGAGCAACACTCTACTCATTTCCAAGAAAAAGTGTCGTCCAAGAAGTAAGCCAAGCAGGACCGAATTCTGAACAACACTCGACCACCCTTGTTTGAGCCAAGTTCGAGCATCAAGGGAATATCATTTCGAGCAGCAAATCATTTACACTTACTTCGAGAAAAAAACAAGTAAGTGAGCTTATAAGTATGTTTTAAAATATTGATGTTCATGTTATTTTTGAAAACTCGATCGTACACTACACGTTTCATGACTTTTGATTCTTTATATGTTTCGTTCCGCACGATCCCTTTGTTATGCTATTAAATTTTGAAAATGCACTGTTAGGATTCGATCTATGTGAGTTTTAGCTTCGATTTATGGTTGATTTGTAGCCAGTTGATGTTTTATTGAAGCCTATTCAGCTCCCCTGTCCTTCAAGCCATCTTCCAACTACTGTAGCGTAAATTCCAATGAGTTTTCTGGCGATTGTCCGGTGAGATACTACCTCTAGACCACCAGCGACTAGTTTAAGCTCTAACCTTGGCGTATCCAAGTCAGAAAATTTCAACTCTGGTTCAAATTGTAACCTGCCTATTTTTGAATTTTTAGCCACTCTGATTTAAATTCGTTTAGTTGATTATAATGTGTTATATTAATGTATATATCGGGTTTACGTTGTAGGTTCGAAGGTTGGAACATGTTAATGGTATAATCTTCTGTCGAAGAAATTAGTATCGAGTTAATTGTGAGACTATACTAAGAGTTACTGTTAAAAACAGTTATGATTGAGGTTATTGTGATAACTTCGGAATAAAAATTAGCCAAATAATTGGTTTATTGGTAACGCTGGAAATTAAATGACTTGTTGAATATTTTAGGGATTTTAGTTGAATATTAAATTTAATAAGCAATTTTGGATATTATTGGAAATAAATGTGTATTGGTGAATTATTGAAAATATCGAGACGAAGTTTTGATAATTATGGATTTTAGCGAATAACTTCAAGTTTAGTAAATTTGGGAATAATTTAGATTACTTTAACTTTATTGGTGAATTTAAGAATTATTCGACTTGTTATCTTAATTGTTAGATCGATGAGATGAGCTTGTGATTCTTTCAAAATCGTTTTAGGTGTATTACAGTTTGGTAACTTACGATGGTAACGTATAAATTATGTTTTAAACATATTTATGTATCGTTATGTGTGTTAATGTGATTATGTGGCTTGTATGATTTTCTTAAATTTCTCGTTGATTTTTTTTATTAAAGTGACATATTCTGGTATTTAATTTAGGGCATGATATTATGACATACATGTTGAGCCGTATAATTCTTGTTAACTGTTGTCTTCTTGTATTGTATTCCTGACACACGTGGTTGATATTCCGGATTCAGCGAGTGACTTTCGGGTTTCCCTGAGACTGAAGTTATTAAGTTAAGATTGTCTATTTATTGATGTATTTTCTGTGTGATAAGCACTTGAAATATTGTTATTATTCATTGTTATTGTGCCCTCATGTTGTATCGTTATAAGCTATATGGAGGCTGAGTCGTGAGTGTTTATTGGACACAGCACGATATATGTACTAGTTGTTTAAATGTTTCATACCAGAATCATAATCCCAGTATTTTATACTGGATGACTAATGTGGTTGCTGTTGGGCACATGATAGGTCACCCGAGTAGTCTTGCAGCACGAGGCGGAAGTTCTACAAGTGGAACTCATGAGTGATATGATTGCCTGTGGGTCAGAATTGAAGTATCTCAGTTAGTCCATTTATATTTATATCATAGTCTTGTCAGTTTTATATCAAAGTCTATTTATCGAGGACATACCCCGTGTATTTGTATGGTTATTTGGAGATATTATGGTGAGTTTGGATTTAGTTTATATTCTTGTGAGCCTTGACGACTATATTTGAACTTGTGCTTGTAATTTGTTGATTTGTTTCTGATTGGTATTTGTGTGTGATTGTTTATGAATACAACAATATCTTTCTTGAGTCATTTTTCTATTACATATATTTAAAATTTTTTGTATGTTCTATTTACGAGAAAGTCATGTCGAAATTTTCCAAGTCCTGAAGTCCATTTTTAAGTATTTTAAACCATCCCGATTGCCGGATATGAATTTCGAGCCTATGCAACCTATCTCGTGTGCTCGGGCGTGACAGTAAGTATGTGGAGTCGTTCATGCAAATGTTTGCCATGCTCAAATAATAGAGAATACATTATGCATGAAACCAAGTGATGTAAACATTTCAATTATTTTCTTCTTGTTAGATGTATGAATCGATATGTTTCCGATATACAAAATTTACATAAAATTCATCATTCAGAATATATCTTGTTCTATACCACCTGAACAACCTCCTTCACTCCCGTGGCCTCAAGAAGTAGAGTATTGTCGTCCTACTGCATTCTAAAAGCCTGGAAACAGTAGCAATATTGCATCAAACACAACAATTTGGAAAAGGCCCTATACCAGTTCAAGTTGAACTGACATGGATAATATAAGCTCGTAAACCATCGAATTCGTACCGAAAAAATGTTGCAATGACCAGGATCTGCAATGTGTGCCGCCAAGTTCTCCAAGGGGCCTTGCCCAGTATATACAGCCTGAAAACAGAAGCCGACAAAAGCCAGCATTGCCAGTCTCCCATTCTTGATCTCTTTAGTCCTCAATACCATCACTGGCTCAGGCGACCCCCTTCCCCACATAAGCGGATCAAACCACAATCCACCAGGGTATCCAACGTCAGGCTTCGGCTTAGTCTTATGTGGCAACGTCGGTTCAATGTCGACACATCCAGGGTTCAAAAAATCAGCCCATCTCCGCCCCTCGACCCACCCCATCAAGACCAACTGGACAAACAATAAGGTTTTCGGATCCGCGAAGTATTCTCGAGCACCAGCATCGTACCACGAGAAGTTCTCTATGAATCCGAGACTTTCCAGCCACTCGGGGATAAGGATTCCAGCAACTGCAAGCATCGCCCACCTACCGTGCATCAGCTCGGCTTGTGCAAACCATTTGAGCAGCTCAGGATCAGATCCTATACGTTAAACCGATCGGTCATCCACTTAGCAATTAATGAGTAATCTAGAATATTTCAAAAACATATTCCTAATAAATGTGAATGAATTCCATACCTAATCCAAGCGGATCAAAGCCAAAATCTCCTGGAAGACTACAAAACAGATTATCCATCACATTGATATAGTCCGACGTTGCGAAATCTAATACTCATGATATCCAACCAATGCATAGAAAATAACTTGAAACGCATACCTTCCATCAAGCCACTCAGGGGGTGAACTTCCAGGGAACCACAATGGCCTATCGGGAGGAAGCGGTTCACAGACGCTGGACACGCCTTTCGTAGCATTTAAACGGCTTCGTTTCGGCTGCAACCACGTTGTAATATTTTCTGGGAAAGATCTTCTATGTACTTCCCTGATACATGTATGTTGTTGTGCAGGGATTAAGTTACATAACTTTACCAAACCCGAAGTCGGAAATGCAATGCAAGAAATAAATGTAGTAAAACCAAGCAATAAAAGTTCACGATTTGGTGACCTTATTTTGAATGATCGAAAACAAAGTTGAAGCAATGGATAGAACCATGAATGAATTCCAAAACTGATTATTTTCTAAGGCGCGTGGATAAAAGCAGCCTCATTTATTCTACACGATGGTGTGCAAGTGCTAAAAGTACATAACTTGATGGTCAAACAACAATCTATCCAAAAAATATTTTTCCCGACAAGATAAAAAGAAATTAAATTACGGGTATCCCTAAAGACAAAAACATTCTATTACATATTAATGATATTATTTAAACTCATTCATTCTTGATAAATAAATAAATAAATAATTACGCGCACATAAAATGCAAGAGGCAAAGGTCAGTATGATCATTAATGTGATTATGATATGGTAATTTGTTGGTACAAACAGGTTTAACAGCTACAATAGCTCGAATAATTCATAAAAATTCTTACTTTCCATCCAGCCACTCGGGGGTCGACGAACTTCCACTTAGCCACAGCGGCCTATGCGGTTCGCAGACGCTGGAAACGCCTTTCGTAGCACTCAAACGGCTCTGTTTCGGCTGCAACCATTTTGCTATCTTCTCTGGGAGAGGTTTTCTCCACACTTCCCTATATATATATATATATATATTTGCGCAGAGATTAAGTTACATAAATAAATCAAGGCCAGAAATGCAATATTGCAAGAAAATGTAGTAAACAGTTCAAAATTTATTGACCTTTTTGGAAAGCTTGAGAATGAAGAAGAAGCAACTGACAGAGCCATGAAGGAATGAAGTTTAAAACTGGTAATTTTTTAGGATAACAGCCTTATCTGAAAAGGGTGCAAGTGCAAAACAAGACATAATTTATGGGTCAAACGGCAATTTATCCAATAAAATCATTTGCTCAAAGAATGGGTGGAATTTATGCGATGAAATTCTTTTTTGACATAAAAAGGTATGAAATCTCACCCTTATATCAGATTTTTGAATGTATATGTGTTTTTAATCTTGTCAAATAGGTTAACTGATTATTAGATAAATATTCTATATTAAATGACGTGACTATTAAAAATACACATTTAATTTATATCATTCATTGAATACTAATATGTAACGTGGCCCGTAGTCCATTAGACTTTTATTCACGTTTTTATTACACGTACACACGTTTTATTCAAACTTATCTTGGACTAACACGTATCCAAAAATTTGAACAGTCACTGACATAAGTAATTGTTGAAAGGGGATCGAATAAGGTGTTCAAATGCGCAACGGAAGTTTTTAAAATTGTTTTTCATCGAGGAAAAATTCGAACACCTCACTAGAATGTGTAGCAAATACAAAAACACCAAAATGTCATACATAGGGTGTTTATAGAAATATACCTATCAATCTCTTGAGATTGATGTTTAGCACCAACTAAGTTGTAAACAACTTAGCTCTTGAAGGTAGACAATCTACAAGCTTCCTTCTTTCCTTCAAAATTAGGCCCACCACTAACTAGGAAGATCCACCTTACACTTGCACTAGAAAATGTAGGGCATTTTTCTTTGAGAAGATAATTGTTTCTCCAACTATTGAAGAACAAGATGAGAGAAAAATTTTGAGAGAATGAGTGTGAGAATTTCGGCCATAGCATGTCTTGAATGGGAGAATGATGACTTGTCTTGGTTGTGGGAAAGCTAAAACACTTTTATCATCCGAAGCCCTGGAGATTGAAAAAGTTGTCTCCCAACCTTTCACCTCCCATGCATGCAATTTATTTATTTTTTAATAATTAAATATCCATGGACTTAATTTAATTTTCTCACACATATTTGAGACTAATTAAACATTACTTGAATTTACTCAAGCTCACTAGTTTAATAATTATTTCTAATTGGACTCTACAAGACCCAATGTTATTAATTCAAAACTTGAATTAATTTAATTATTTGGACTCTACTAGGTCCACTAGTGTTTAATTAATTCAACACTTGAATTAATTTAATTTAGTCCCTAATAATGTTTATGAAAATCAAAATTTTCAAATACATTATTTATTTGGCCAACTTTTAATTTTAGGAACAAATTCATAAATTAAAAGTTACATTCTCTCATAGAAGTCGTACTTCTATTTTTCTTTACGCTTTTAAACTCCTTTATAAGCCGTTCAACACATTGAACTATTTTACTTCTCAACGGGATCTAGAAAGCTAGTACTTGTGTGGCCCTCAATGGTTCATTGATACAACTAGCCGTGGGTTCACATCTCCATGTGATTCGTACTAAACATGTCCTTATACGAGCATACCCCAATTGCTCCATTCTTAATTATCAACTCCTTGATAATAAGAACGTCAGAACTCAAGTCTGATAGTACCCAACCAATCATGTTAAACGCCTAGCAGCATCGCTTACATGATTCCCTAGGTATCAAATGATAGTGCCTGCAAGAACCATTCAATTATGGTTAGCGTACAGTACGGTCCCTTCAACTCATATATCCCGACCGATTCGACAACCATTGGTATATCGAGAGTTGTCAATGAATCGATACTATGTGTCATGTCGTAGTTGCATCGATGGTGTAATCTATGAAACCCCTTTCATAATTACCACCATACTCTGATCAGAGATTTCAAACTACATACACATAGGATATCCATACCCGAAGGTAAGCGGTGAATCCCCGACTACAATGCATCGACTCCTATATGTTTCGCCAAAACACCCAACCTTGCCACCTGATAACCCCATGAGAGTCGGTAAACAAGTCAAAGTGCAATGCTAGCACATAGAGTCTCAATGTTGTCCCGGGTCGTAAGGACTAATGGTGTACAACCATAAACTAGGACATTTCCACTCGATAAGTGAGAACCACTTGGAAAGTCTTTATGGAGGGTTGTTCAGTGCACTCTACCAGGAGCACCTATCTGCATGCTCGGACATCACAATGTCCCCTACCAATGAAACATGGTACTCACATCGCAGATATTAGTCTCGAACTCGAGCGGCCTATATCCTACTTAGCGGCGGCTGAATCGACTAGGAACTGTTTAGAATATACAATATTCCAATTATGAGTTTCATGATACTCATCATATGAGCATCTCATATTCTTTCTACTATTTGTATATTCAAGGCCTTTATCTATGCAACTAGCATGGGTATACAGATAAAGATGTGCCAAAATAATAATTTCAAATATTATTAAAATAAAGATTACTTATACATAGAGTTTCATTGTGAACACTCGGCCAACACTTGGCTCGACGGGCACATACTCTAACAATTGTGCCGCCTCATTTCAGTTTCTTCACGTGCATTTCAGTTTCCAGAGCTTATCAAACATTAAAAGATCTTTCTTCTTCTCAAATACTCTAATCAGAAATGGCAAGCCAATTCCCAGCTTACATGCTCAATGCTATGGCAATCGATTTCGACTCCGTCCTCTCTGTCAAGGACACAGCAGTTCAAAGTATCTATCAGAAACTGGAAGCATCGGGCTTAAGGAAATTTCTTGGGACATCTACTCAAGAAATTTATTCAAAAGAGATTCAGTATTTCTACAGCAACGGCTTCATCTCAGTTGAAGGAAAAATCACAACAACTGTTAATAGCAAGTTGCTGTTTCTTGATGAAGAAGCGTTTAGCAAGTTCTTCCAACTGTCGTCTGATGGCCTCCTTCACTACTCGGAAGTAAAAATTACTGATGTGGAAGAGATGCAATCACTCTTATCTGTTGATGGGAGGAAAATCAAAGTTTTTGATCCCAAGAAGGAGCTAAAATTTGAATATCAGCTGTTGGTAGATATCGTAGCCAAAGGTCTTCTAGCTAAGGTAGGGTCTTTTGCTGCCCTCATTCTGGAGAAATTTCAATTAATGGATGCTTTGGTGAAAGGATGAAAGCTGAACTGGTCAATCATATTGTTCAATATTTTAAAAAACATGGTCCAATTATCAAAACAGTCCAAAGACTTTACTGTGCCTATCAGTTTTATGCCGAAAAATAGAGGTTTGGTGGATGAATCTTCTGAGAAATCATCCAAATACAAGGTCTTCAATGCTCGGAATGTTCAGCCACCAAAAACCAAGCTTGACATGTCTCCTGAACAGTTTATCAAAATAAAGAAGGAGATTGGGACGCAGGCAGCTCCCAAATCAGTCAAGAAGACCAAGGACTTGTATCAAAAGAAACAATCAAAAAGAAACTGATTGTTAGCGAAACTGAAACTGAATCGGAGAAAACTCCATCTCCGAAAATAATGAATAAGCCAAGGACTCAAAAAACCAAACCAGTAGCTGCCTTGGAAGCCATTCCAACTGACAGACTGAGGCAAACTGGAGCTGAACAGCCGATCAGTGCAATACCAATTAAGGCAGTTCCAGTTACGTCCTCAACTGAACAGCAGTTACCGCCTCCAACTGCTCCTTCAAATAAGACTATCACCGAATCTGGTGATAAACAGAAACAAGTTGGAGTAAAGGCACCACTGATTACCATCACCAAACAAACTGAACTACCTTTTGCCAGACCTAAGGGAGTGGTGATAAGAGAGAAAGTGGATGCAACTGTTTCAGGGATGAGCATTTCTCATGCCCTCACTGACCCGAAAGGTAAGGACAAGATGATTGAAGAGCCCAGACCAACCAACCCGATTCAGACTCATATTGATTTGATATGGGAAGAAGTAAATGAGTTTTCTGAATCGAAATTGAAAGCTTACAATGATTGGGTCAGATTTAGGACTGAAGTATTGGCCAAGCGATTGCAGAAGAAATCAGTTTTAAATAAATTCATCGCTTTGGAAGATATAGTCCTAAGGGTAGTCAAAGCTACCACAATTGTTCAGGCACCGAAGATAAGGAATTACTTCTTTGATCTGATGCTTGCAAAGAAGCTGGCTGATAAACTCATAATAGTTGCATTTTTTTTGTTGTCATGTCTCTCGTTGTTACCACTTTCAACGCGCTTAATTGACACATTTTTGTGTGATTTTATTGTAAAAGGAAGTTTTCTGCTCTTGCGATAAATCTGAGCTAAAAAGGGTGATTTTTTTATCACAATTAAAGTTGTCGGTATGATCTTAGTGGAAGACGTAGAGCAGAAAAATTCAAAAGATGTTTTTGGATAAGACGTGATCACGCCTTGTGACGATTCATTGGCTGCCTAGTGAGGAATAAGGAATTTTTATATCAAGAAAAATAATATCTTTTATTTTTTAATGATTAGGTTTAATTTTAAATAATTGGGCTTTGATATTATTTGGACCCAATTTTTTTTCTTTGACTTACACAACTCACGTACAAAGGGAGGCGGCAAGAGAGAAGGAAGAATAACAAAAAAAAAAAAAAAAGAACTCCCAACCAATCTCAAGTACAGCACAACTTGGAAAGCAAGAAGAGGTTGTGCGGATCATCTCCTACGAAATTAGTTTGTACACTTTTGTTTTATTTTTATTTAATATTCATGGAGATTGTATACCAAAAAATACTTGGCTAATTATCTAGTCTGATTTAAGTGTTGTTTTTACTGTTTAATTTATCGCTGTGAGGTATTCGTTCTTAAATTCAGAATTCTTTTTGTTCCTAGTATTTGTCGATTTATGATTTAATTATATGAATACTATATATCGATTAATCTGACAATTTAATTTGATATATGATTTTCTACTGCTAACCATGAATTCAGTGATCCGTAATTGTCATAAATGATTGATACACGAGTAGCATATATTAGATGTGTTGTGCTATCATAATATATTTAATCTAAATAAATCAACAAAATTGGGTTTATCAATTGCAGCTATCTAGATTGTTAGATTTCAAGATTAACTGTTTTCACAAATCTAAAAGCTATCATTAATTAATATGGAACGTTATCGTGCCCAGTTGGTTATTGATAAGTTTTGACAGAATGCTGGGCTCAGTCAATTAATTTAGGAAAACACAAGAATTTTAGCGGCTATCCCTATAATTTTAAGGTTAATAGCTTGGAACAACTTGAATAAATTGTTTATTTACCGATGAACAGTGATATGATTAAATAGTAGAACTCCCTTGAATCAGATCTTTATCATATTAAGTTCTTTACTTTATCCTAGTTGATTAATTGTCATTTAAATTTATTGTTTTTCCGTTCTTGAAGTAATTTAGTTTAGCAATTTATTAAATTAATATCCCAAAATCCCCCCTTTATTTACATGTTGCTCGAAAAAAATAAATCTCTCGTTCCCTGTGGATTCGATCCTGCTCATCATTACACTAATTTTAGTTAGAGAGTAGGAATTTAATTTTGGTGGGTCAACGACTTCACACCAAATTTTGGCGCCGTTGTCGGGGAACAGTGCAAGGTTAGTTTCTTTTGAGTTTAGTTATTTTATTTTCTTTTATGCCTCGTTCTTCTCATACATGTGAACTTGAATATAATCCAGAAATCGAGAAGACAGCTAAAAGATTGAGAAAAGAAGCAAGGCTGCGGGGCAAACAACCATCATGCTCAATGGTGCTGCTGTCTTTTGGAAGAGTTCCAAGCAAGACAATACTTCGGATTCCAGCACAGAGGCCGAATACATTGCTGCATCAGATGCAGCAAAGGAGGCTGTTTGGATAAGGAATTTCGTCCAAGATTTGGGCATCATTCCTAATAGAGTTGCTCATGTCCCGGTGTTTTGTGACAACACGGGAGCTGTAGCTGAAGCGAAGGAGCCAAGGTCTCATCAGAAATCCAAACACGTATTGAGAAAGTATCACATCCTCCGAGAGATTGTGAAAAGAGGAGAAGTGTCGATTGACACAGTCGGCTCCGCAGATATTGTTGTTGATCCACTAACTAAGCCTTTACCTGGACCATTATTCGAGAAGCATCGCGAATCGATGGGTTTGAAGCATATGGGTAGTTGGCTCTAGTACAAGTGGGAGATTGTTAGAGTAGGTGCCCGTCAAGCCAAGTGTTGGCCGAGTGTTCACAATGAAACTCTATGTATAAGCAATATTTATTTTAATAATATTTGAAATTATTATTTTGGTACATCTTTATCTGTATACCCATGCTAGTTGCATAGATAAAGCCCTTGAATATACAAATAGTAGAAAGAATATGAGATGCTCATATGATGAGTATCATGAAACTCATATTTGGAATACTGTATATTCTAAACAGTTCCTAGTCGATTCAGCCGCCGCTAAGAAGGATATAGGCCGCTCGAGTTCGAGACTAGTATCTGCGATGTGAGTACCATGTTTCATTGGTAGGGGACATTGTGATGTCCGAGCATGCAGATAGGTGCTCCTGGTAGAGTGCACTGAACAACCCTCCATAAAGGACTTTCCAAGTGGTTCTCACTTATCGAGTGGAAACGTCCTAGTTTATGGTTGTACACCATTAGTCCTTATGACCCGGGACAACATTGAGACTCTATGTGCTAGCATTACACTTTGACTTGTTTACCGACTCTCATGGGGTCATCAGGTGGCAAGGTTGGGTGTTCTGTCGAAACATATAGGAGTCGATGCATTGTAGTCGGGGATTCACCGCTTACCTACGGGTATGGATATCCTATGTGTTTTTCATGTGTATGTAGTTTGAAATCTCTGATCAGAGTATGGTGGTAATTATGAAAGGGGTTTCATAGATTACACCATCGATGCAACTACGACATGACACATAGTATCGATTCATTGACAACTCTCGATATACCAATGGTTGTCGAATCGGTCGGGATATATGAGATGAAGGGACCGTACTGTACGCTAACCATAATTGAATGGTTCTTGCAGGCACTATCATTTGAGACCTAGGGAATCATGTAAGCGATGCAACTAGGCGTTTAACATTATTTGTTGGGTACTATCAGACTTGAGTTCTGACGTTCTTGTTATCAAGGAGTTGATAAGTAAGAATGGAGCAATTGGGGTATGCTCATATAAGGACATGTTTAGTCCGAATCACATGGAGATGTGAACCCACGGCTAGTTGTATCAATGAACCATTGAGGGCCACACAAGTACTAGCTTTCTAGATCCCGTTGAGAAGTAAAATAGTTCAATGTGTTGAACGGCTTATAAAGGAGTTTATAGGCGTAAGAAAAAATAGAAGTATGACTTCTATGAGAGAATGTAACTTTTAATTTGAGGAAGTGTTCCTAAATTAAAAGTTGGCCAAAAAAGTAATGTATTTGAAAATTGTGATTTTCATATACATTATTATGGACTAAATTAAATTAATTCAAGTGTTGAATTAATTAAACACTAGTGGACCTAGTAGAGTCCAAGTAATTAAATTAATTCAAATGTTGAATTAATTAAATCATATTGGGTCTTGTAGAGCCCAATAGTAAAATTATTATTTAACTAGTAGACTTGAGTTAATTCAAGTAATGTTTAATTAGTCTCAAATATGTTTGAGATAATTAAATTAAGTCCATGGATTTTTAATTGTTCAAAATCAAATAACATTACATGCATGGGAGATGAAGGGTTGGAGACTACTTTTTCAATCTCCAAGGCTTGAGATGCTAAAAAGGGTTTTAGCTTTTCTCACAACCAAGACAACTCATTCTCCCACACACAAGAACTCACTTGGCCGAAATTTGAAGTGATTTTCTCTCAAAATTTTTATCTCATCTTGTTCTTTAATAGTTGGAGAAACAATTCACTTCTCAAAGAAAAATGCCCTACATTTTCTAGAGCAAGTGTAAGGTGGATCTTCCTAGTTAGTGGCGGGCTTGATTTTGAAGGAAGGACTCAAGAACAAAGAGAGCTTGTAGATTTGTCTTGCCTTTGAAGAGCCAAGTTGTTTACAACTTGGTTGGAGCCATTACATCAATCTTTGAGATTGATAGGTACATTTCTAAACACACTATGAATGTCATTTTTGTGTTTTTGTATTTGCTACACATCATAGTTGAGGGTGCTCGGTTTTGCTTTTGAAAATTATGATTTTCGAATTTCTTGCTACAAAACAAATTTTGAAACTTCCGTTACGCATTCGAGCACCTTAATCGATCCCTTTCAAGTGGTATCAGAGCTATGGATACTATTTTGATGTAGCAAATACATGATATTATGTTGAGGTCGATTTCTAACCGCATGAGATGGATTTTTGCAACAAATCGAAGGCCGGATTGGGGACGACTTTGGGCAGCAAGTTGCTGCCCATTTCGGGCAGCTCGGGCATCCCAAAACTGGCAGCAAGGGCAGCCCGAGGGGCTGCTCAAACCCCCCTATGATGCACATGGCCGAAAATTGAGTGTAAAAAAAAATTTCTAGTACTTTTTAAGCAATAAAAAGCGCAGACATTTCAGTTGGTATCAGAGCAAGGTTCCTGTAAAGGGTTGTGCCACCATCAGCACCGGGAAGATCAGTCGTCAAGCCTCAAGTTGTAAGTTTTACATGCTTTATGTGATTTAATATATTGTTACCTGCATGACAATATGAATGTTATGTTTACGCTACATGTTTATTAGCTTTTTGAGTATTTATGCTTTGCATGCTTAAATTGATAAAATGAGTTAAGATATGTCGCATGATTAGAGAACTTAGATTTAAATGTATGTTTGTTACGTTAGAATTTGGAAAATGTTCAGATAAAATGCCTCCTAGACGTGCTCCCGTTATTGAGAACCAAGCAGAAAACAGTGTGAATCATCAAGGAAATACACCACCACCACCACCACCACCACCACCACCACCAGGGGATGCTGCTACTCGCACTTTAGATGGGATGGATCGTCTTTTCGAGCAGCAGTTACAGCAGATGCAACAGGCACCTAGGCCACAGCATGACGTTTATGATCAGTTCCGGAGGCTAGGGCCGGAGGAGTTTTCTGGCACCATCGATCCCTTTGCTTCTGAGAGTTGGATCCGTTCACTTGAGGTACACTTCCGTTATCTGGATATCGGGGATACGGATCAAGTGAGGTGTACTACTTATCTATTTAGGGACGACGCTTCTTTATGGTGGAAAGGCGCCGAGCACGGTGTTAATCTCGCTATTATCACTTGGGCTCAATTCAAGACAATGTTCTATGAGAAATATTTTACTGCTGATGTGAGAAGCCGTTTAAAGAGGGAATTTATGACTCTCCGTCAGGGAGACGCTACTGTTGCTGAATTTGTGAAGGAGTTCGATAGGGGTTGTCACTTTGTACCCCTTATTGCCAGGGATGCCGAAGAAAAGCTTAGACACTTCATGGATGGTCTACGACCTACTATACGGAATAATGTTATGATGATGCGTCCTTTGGATTATGCTACTGCAGTTACTTATGCATACTAGTCTGAGCAATCCTTCAAGGACATCGAGTTTGAATTACAGCGCAAGAGGCAACAGTATCAGAACAATAGTCAACAAAATAAAAAGCTTTATACAGTACCTCCTAGACCTCAAGGGCCTCAGAAGCCCCAAGGTCAAGTCAAGAAACAAGCACCACAAAAGCCACATAATCCTGGAGCACCAAAGCCTGCTGAAATGCAACTATGCAAGGAGTGCAACCGTCTACATCTTGGCAAATGCAAATGGGGATCCTTTAAATGTTTCTACTGCAAGGAGGCTAGAAACAAGGATATTGATTGCCCAAAGAGGAAAACAGCTACTACGGCACGAGCTTACGTTATGAATGCCGAAGAAGCTGAGGAAGAGGCAGACACTACACTCATCACAGGTAACCTAGTCATTTAACATTTTATATTGCTTATTATTGCATGAAATGTTAAATTGGTTATTAGAATTGATTTGGGAACAAGATTTAACCTAGCGGAATTTAGGTTGCATGCTCTACTTAGTTAGATTTAAGTTATGATTTTAGGAACCATGAAAAATGATATTAATTTTGTGCCTTATTTTATGTAAATGATGACTTAATTCCAAATAAAAAGTTGAGGGCCAAAATTTAGAGAAAATCATAACTAAAGGAATTATAGGGTTTCGAAATTTTAAGTGTTAAAGAAACAATTTTCGAAAATTTGGGGTCTAAAATGTAATTTTTGATAATTAAGGGACCAAAGCGCAATTAGAAATAAGATGAGGGGCTTTAATGCAATTACCGAATTCTTAAGGACCATGATTTTAACTTTCGATACCTTAAGGGACTAAAATGAAAAATTTCGAAAATTTAAGGACCAAATGCAAATATCCGAAATTTTTGGGACTAATGGGCAATTTCGGAAAAAAAATGGGAAGGTTAAACGCAATTTTTTCAAAAAAAATGCTTAAGTTCAACACGTAAACTACATATAGTTTTGGGAAGTAATGATAGTAAATCCTTAAGCTTCATCACGAACAGATTTAAAAGACTTCTTTCGCCGCAGGAAGGATCATCATTCTAGGTATAGCTACCTATGCATTGCTAGATTCAGGAGCTACACATTCTTTCATATCTGAAACATTCATCAAAAGATTGAATATTACTCCTCAAGATATGGGTTTGGGATTCAAAGTTTCTATTCTTTCCGGTGATCAAATGCTCACGTCTAAGATTGTCAAGAATCTGGAGCTTCGTTTATTCAAAGATGTTGTCCGGGTAGATCTTATTGTGCTTCCTATGCCCGAATTTGATATTATACTTGGGTTGGATTGGCTATCTACAAATGGAGCTTCTATTGATTTCAGTCAGCGATCAGTGTCTATTCGACCGCCTAGTGGTAAACCTTTTGTCTTTGAGGCGACGAGAAACAAGCAAATGCCACACATTATCTCTTGTATGTGTGCGAGGAAGCTTATTAGGCGTGGATGCCAAGCTTTTCTAGCATGTGTCACCACCACACATGCATATATCAGTAAGAAGTTAGAAGATGTTGATATTGTCAGAGATTTTCCTAGCATCTTTCCCGAGGACGTTTCTGGTATTCCTCCCGATCGTGAAGTGGAATTCTCTATTGATCTAATGCCGGGCACTGTTCCTATATCTAAAGCAACTTATCGTCTAGCACCCGCTGAAATGAAAGAATTGAAAGATCAAATCCAAAAATTGCTAGAAAAGGGTTTCATTTGCCCTAGTTATTCTCCATGGGGCGCACCGGTGTTATTTGTGAAAATGAAAGATGGTAGTATGCGTCTTTGCATCGATTATCGAGAGCTTAATAGGGTCACTATCAAGAATAAATATCCACTACAAAGAATTGAAGATTTATTTGATCAGTTGCAAGGAGCATCGATATTTTCTTAGATCGATCTGCGATCTAGATACCACTAATTGAAAGTGAAAGAGTCAGACGTCCACAAGACAGCATTTCGCACGAGATATGGGCACTATGAGTTTATGGTCATTCCATTTGGGTTGACCAATGCGCCAGCGATCTTCATGGATCTCATGCATCGCGTATTTCAGCCGTATCTGGATCAGTTTATTATTGTCTTCATTGATGACATATTGATCTATTCCAAGAGCAGAGAGGAGCATAGCCGTCACTTGATGATCGCACTTCAGGTACTGCATGACAGGAAGCTATATGCAAAGTTCAGCAAGTGCGAGTTTTTGCTTGATAGAGTGGCGTTCTTAGGCCACATCATTTCTAGTGATGGCGTGGAAGTTGACCCGAGTAAAGTGGAAGCAGTGAAAGACAAAAAATCTTACAGAGATTCGCAATTTCTTGGGATTAGCTGGCTATTATCGCAAGTTTATTCAGGGGTTCTCATCTATAGCGGTACCTATGACCGCCTTGACCAAGAAGAATGCAAAGTTTGTTTGGGGACCCGAGTGTCAGGACAGTTTTGACAAGTTGAAGCAAGCCTTGATATCAACGCCAGTGTTATCTATGCCATTAGGGCAAGGGGAGTATGTTCTTTATACCGACGCTTCTAAACTTGGTTTGGGTGTAGTTCTGATGCAAAATGACCGAGTTATAGCTTATGCGTCGAGACAGTTGAAAATTCATGAGAAAAACTACCCTGCTCATGATATAGAGCTTGCAGCAATAGCTTTTGCACTGAAGATTTGGAGACACTACCTTTATGGGAAGAAGTGCAAGATATTCACCGACCATAAAAGTTTGAAATACTTCTTCACCCAAAAGGAGTTGAATATGAGACAGCGCAGATGGCTTGAGATAGTGAAGGATTATGATTGTGACATTAGCTACCATCCAGGGAAAGCTAATGTTGTGGCAGACGCATTGAGTAGAAAAGCAGCAGTTATCACTCAATTATCACTCCAAAGACCGTTGCAGTCTGAGATACAGCGGTTTGAGCTTACAGTGTATGCTAGGGGCGAGGCCCCTAATCTTGCCACATTATCGGTACGGTCGACTTTGAGAAATAGAATTCGTGATGGACAGTCCACTTATGAGCAGTTGAAAAAGTGGAGAGCTAGAGATGAAGCCAAGGGTCGGAAATTATATTCATAAGTGGATGGTATAGTTCGTTATCGAGATCGGTTATGAGTTCCTAGTGACGATTCTTTGAGAGATCTTATTATGAAGGAAGCTCATGACTCACCACACTCCATCCATCTGGGAAGTACGAAGATTTACAAAGACTTGCAGTTGTTATATTGGTGGCCAGGCATGAAGAGGGACATTCTGAGATTTGTAACCGAGTGTTTGATTTGTCATCAAGTTAAAGCAGAGCACCAAAGACCAGCGGGAAAACTTAAGCCACTCCCTATTCCCGAGTGAAAATGGGAAAACGTCACCATGGACTTTGTTGTGGGATTGCCAAAGACAGTTAAAGGATTCAATGCTATATGGGTGATAGTTGATCGTCTTACCAAATCAGCGCATTTTCTACCTATTAAGACGATTTTCACCATGATTCAATACGCCGACTTATATATTCGAGAGATAGTTTGCCTGCATGGGATTCCTGTGTTTGGTGTTTCTGACAGAGATCCGAGATTTACGTCATTTTTTTGGAAAAGTCTACATGCAGCGATGGGGACCAAGTTATTGTTCCGTACAGCGTTCCATCCTCAAACTGATGGTCAGTCAGAAAGGGTTATACAGATCTTGGAAGATCTACTGCGAGCATGTGTTATTGATTTCCAAGGCAGTTGGGAACCAAAGTTACCTCTAGTGGAGTTCACCTACAATAATAGTTTCCAATCATCAATCGGGATGGCTCCTTTTGAAGCACTCTACGGAAGAAAATGTAGATCTCCTATTCATTGGGACGAGGTTGGGGAAAGAAGAGATATTGGTCCGGATGTGATTGAAGAGACTGCTGAGCTTGTAGTAAAAATTCGTGAGAAAATGAAGACTGTACAAAGCCGACAAAAGAGTTATGCGGACAAAAGACATAGGGACCTGTGAAAATAGCACCTATGAAGGGTGTTATGCGCTTTGTCAAGAAGGGCAAACTTAGTCCAAGATTTATAGGTCCGTTCGAGATTTTGGAGAGGATTGGGACACTGGCTTATAGAGTGGCATTGCCACCAACATTTTCGGGAGTTCATAATGTGTTCCATATTTCGATGCTGCGGAAGTACATGTCGAATCCGTCACATGTACTAAATTATGAACCTCTTCAATTAACTCCAAGTATGACGTATGAAGAAAGACCTATCCAGATCTTAGCAAGGCAAGAAAGAAGATTGCGAAACAAAGTCATTCCAATGGTCAAGGTCAAGTGGCTGAATCACTTGGAAGAGGAAGCTACTTGGGAAACCAAGAGAGACTTGAAGGGTCGCTATCCAGAATTATTCGGTAAGTTCTAATTTCGAGGACGAAATTTTATTAAAGGAGTGGAGGAATTGTAAGGTCCAAAATTAAGAAGGCGTAATCCAACTGCATGTAAATCTAAGAAACATAAAAAAATGAGTAATTAACTGATTTTAATTGCTAATTGATTATGTGACATGTATGCTTATATGTTAAATATGATTTTATTATCATCATGCATAAAATTATATTTTTAAGAAATATTCAAGTTGCGATCGAAGAACGGAGACCGAGGGCTGAAAAACGTAAAATGTTTTTATTAAATAATTATTTTTAATGGTTTAAAATATGGTTGATGTTTTTTCATATTTTTGAAAATAAAGGGTTTTGAGGTGATTTTATACCCCGGGACGTAAAATTTATCGGTGTTGGTTTTTCAATAAAAATGCGAACGTTTTGGCAACCCGGCTAATAAATTCACAAATTTATTGAAACAAAAAACTTTGTTAATATTTTATTAAATCCTAATTAAGACTAATGGGCTTAATTTAGTGGCTTAATATGCCTAAACGTAGTTAGCAATTTAATTAGCTATTTAAAATTTTTAATCACCTAAAAACCCTACACACCAACTCACGCCTCCCATTTTCAAAAAAATTCAGAAACTCTCCCCCCCTATAGACACGGCACACACGAAATTGGGAAGAAGAAAGCAATCAAGGCTATGAAGAAAATCATCCTAAGGTCTCCTACGTCAAAGTTCCTCGCATCGTCAACGTATAGCCGTGTGTTTAAAACGCAAAGGCACGCCATAATTCTTCTTTTTCTCGTCTTTCACACCATAGTAAATATTTAAATTCTTTTTTCATGAATAAACATGGAACACTTGTTTATATTTCGTTTTTCAGGCATGGGTGATGTAAAACATGATTTTTTGATCCAAATAACTTGTATATTATTTGGTTAAGGGGCTGCCATAATGTAAGTTAAGATCAAGAGTGGTTCGCACCTGTTTTAGAGCCACGCACTCACGCCTAAACCACAACGAAACCGAAGGAAGTAAGCTTGCTGGAAACAGTTTTCTGTCAAGGGGTTAAGGGATTCGGGTTCATGAATAAGAGGGAGGGCTGGCCTTTGCTTGGCTTCAGGGCTAGCTAGGGGCTTGGTGGAGTCTAGAATAGAGTCCTAGCCAAGCTAGGACTCGGGTTTGAGGGCTGGGAGGAGTCCTGATACACAAGGACTCCTACCCGAGATCATGCACAGGTTTCGTGTAGGGGGCGCGCAGCTTGCTGGGAGGGAAAGCCTCGGTCCAAGGCTCAGGGGTTGGGATAGGGCGAGTCCTAAGGGTCCTATGGAAGTGCACAATGTGTTGGTTCGGGGGCTGGGCTCGTTGGTTAGGTCCTAGACAAAAGAAACTAGAGTCCTTGCGGTTGGTAACTCTCGGCCATCATGGGTGGGGAGTGGGGGCTCACATTTTTGTGTTTTGAGAGGGTTTCTAAGTGATCTAAAGGTCTAGGAGGGTACTCTAGGATGTTGGTCAGGTTTTGGATCCACATGGTTTGGGGGTGACTCGAGAAAATCGAAAGATGGCTCGGGGTCAAAGTTTAGGTGTCATATTAGGGTTTCTAACTAAAATAAATTAAAAAAAACGGCTCACGGGGATTGAGTCGTAGTTCATAAGGGCTAAAATAATATAAAAAGACTAAATTTTGAATTTAGGAATTTTATATTAAAGTTTGAGATTTTTCGGGATTAAAACACTGTCAAAACAATTAATTAAAGATAAATGAAAAAGTTTAATGTTTAAGCTAAATAAAATTATGGGAAAATTAATTAGGCTTAAATAATTATTTGGGACATGCCAGAGTAAATTAATTCAAGAAAAAGTCAAAACCGAGGAATTTTACGTCTAGGGGTAAAACGGTCTTTTTACACTTAAAAATTAGTAAACGTCATGGCAGTGCTCTAAATGCTATTTTTATGCTATTATGATTATTTTGAAAAGTTTATGAAATGTTCATGATTGAATTATGATTTTTAAATGCCTATGGGATTTTTATGGTTTAAGGAAGACATTTGAAAGACGTGTTGCATGCTTGGTTTCAAAAACAAAAATGTTATGTTATGCATGATTTTATAAAGTGAAGAGAATGTAAAACGTTGAAGGAAGTGAAGTAATTGTGACTAATTCGATAATGTTGGAGATATCGTGAGGGTGTCGGTCCCAGTGGGAGCCCGACGATCGTATTTTCATTATTACGAATATGAGGATATGAGATAACGGTATGAGGTAACGGTAAGAATGGGAATATCGTGAGAGGAAAAGGCCCCAGAGGGAGCCCATTTAAGGGAAAAGACCCCAAAGGTAGCCCCGACGATCGTATTTCTATTCGATGAGGATAGGCCAGGGCCCAGTTGACCGGTGAGAGTGTTGCTGGTGTCCCCCGCCGCCCAGTACTGCGGTTTCATGTAGATGGATCCATCGAATTTTTGAGGTTTGAGGAAAGTCACAATTAACGATCTGAATTCAACAAAGGAAAAAAGAAAAGGAAAAATATTTATGATCATGAAAAATATTTTATGTTATGTCACGTTAAGGAAAAAGGAAAGTTAAAGTTTATGTTTTCATGTCATGAAATGTTATTTTTACGTAAAAGTATTTTCACTGTTGCATGTGGTTTTATACGCATTATTTGTTATAAATATTATGGTGTGTTGAGTCTTTATACTCACTAGGTGTGATGGATGCAGGTGAGGTTGAGGGAGGGCTTGACGGATGATTTGACTGGACTGAAGGCGCACACAACCCGAGGACCAGCGCTTCTATTTTTTCTGCATTTACGTTTTGTGATATATTTTAGGGATTTTAAGACTATTTATTTATGCTTTTGAGATATTTTTGAGAGGTTTAGTATGGGCTATACTTTTCAAATTTATTGTTTTTTAGGTTTGGTGAAACATGCAACGATTTCATTTTTATGACTATTTCACTTGATTTTTAAAATACTAGTTGGTTGATGTTTTATTTTAAGGGGTAAAATATTTTATAAAAATATATTTTTGTGGTAAATATACATGGCCGAAAATTGAGTGTAAAAAAAAAATTCTAGTACTTTTTAAGCAATAAAAAGGGCAGACGTTTCAACAAGAGTTAGAGGAGATAAGATTGGAGGCATATGAGAATTCGAGAATCTATAAGGAGAAAACGAAGTTGTTCCATGATAACGCGATTTTTCGAAAACAATTTAGCGTTCGTCAAAAAGTACTACTGTACAATTCTCAGCTAAAACTTATGCCAGGTAAGCTTCGTTCTCAATGGATTGGTCCATTTGTTGTTACTCATGTGTTCCCTCATGGTGCAGTGGAAATCAAAAGTTTGGATATCGATAAAACATTCAAAGTGAATGGACATCGATTGAAGGTGTTACATGAAGATGAAATCGAGTTGGAAAAACCCCAATATTCTGAAAGTTGATGCCACGAAGAATGTCGAGCATAACGACATTAAAAAAATTACGCTTTTGGGAGGCAACCCAAATTTTATTTCTTTTTATTTTTTTATTATTTTTTTATCTTTTTCCAGTAGAGGTTTTCGCACAAGACGTGGCCACGCCTTATTGAAACAACTCTACTGATATTTAAAAAAAAATTTATTTTCGTTCCAGTAGAGGTTTTTGCACAAGGCGTTGCCACGCCTTGTTGAAACACCTCTACTGATTTAAAAACAAAAGAAACAATTTTCGTTCCAGTCGAGGTATTCGGCTAAGGCGTGATCACGCCTTGTTGAAACACTTCTTCTGATATTCCACAATACAAAAAGGGGGTTTGATTTGGTCACGTCATTAAATAAAGCTGAAATCGCGTTTCCCCTTTCCTCCCCCTAATTTCGTTTCTCTGTCCCAACCTTCTTGCAGGTTTTTTTTTTCTTCACGCCGCCTCCTTCCCCCGCCGACCTCCAGCTCTCGTTTCACCACAATAGTGCACGGCGCATAGCTTTCACCTTCACACTCCGCTCCTTCGCTCGTCTCCTAGTCCGCAGCGCCGCTCCCAACCAGCAACCGCTCGCACATGATACCCACCTCCGCTCGTCCACCAGTTCACGCTCGCCCTCAACTCCGCTCCTTCGCTCATCTCCCAGTCCGCAGTGCCGCTCCCAACCAGCAACCGTTCGCGCACGGTGCTCCTGCCGCCCGTCCTCCACACCACAGCATCGTTCACGACAGCCACACTACTCTAGGTGATTTATTTCCTACCCTCTCGTAGTTCGATTATCGGTGTTTGGTTTATTTATCGTTTCACTATCAATTGGGTATCATTGTGTGCATCTATTATTACTGGTTTAATTTGTGATTGTTCGTGTGTTTGTTGTTGGTTGTGGGTAATTGTGTAGAGTGTATAATTTGTTGACAGAATGCAACGGGGTTCTCACGCATCTAATAAGAAAGTTGGCACCTCGAGTTCTTCGTCTGGGCGAAAAAGAGCTAGAATGGGAAAAAGGATGAACGTCCTACCACCTGCCGATTCGGATTTACACGGACATCTAACCTTTACTAGAAAAACTAAAAAGGATAGGTATAAGGCTCTATGTCAAAAACAAATCATCCCCTGCAAGTATATTCATCACCTGACCTTGGAAGTTTTAAATATTCGATATGAGGTGTTTGAGTTAATCAACAATATTGGGTGGGCGCCTTACTTTGCAATCACTTGCCCTGCCTATATTGAACTTGTGCATGAGTTTTATGCAACGTTCGAATTCACAAAACCTGACATTTTCACGCCTTCCAGCCCAAGGGTGGTCCGATTTCGATTGATGGGTCACACTTTTCACTTTTCGATTACTGAACTTAATCTTGCTTTCGGTTTTATCACCGAGTACTTTGCACACACTGATGAATATTTGACTAATGTATGTGATTTTCACGATCAATTTAATCCCATTGTTTTCTATCGGGGATGTTCAACACAAAACGACTACGACCCAAGTAAATCCAAAGATTATCGTCTACATAATCCGGTATGGAAATATATTCATAGATTCTTGGCTTTTACTTTTTCGGGTCGTAAGCATTCTGCGGGTGTGTTGACGAAAGCTGAGTTCTTTTTCCTGTGGTGTATGCAAAACCAAATTAAAGTAGTTTCACAATTTGTTGGTGTGGTCGCGCATAAACGTCATATGATTCTTGGGTCTTTGATCACTGCCCTTGCTGTTAACTTGAATTCGATTGATCTCAATAATAATAACCTTCATGTCGCTTGTTCTATGGAGCCTTTGGATCTGCGTTGTTTAGAAAATATGGGACTAATAGAACAATTCCATGGAGTTTTCACTTTTTGTCCACCAGGTACTACAGAGGCACGTTCCAGCCACACCCACTATGAATCAGACCGGAGCCTTTGGAGTCACGTGAGCCTCCACCCACTTCGTCCGCACCTCCCCGCCCACGGTTTGACATGGAGCTTGATGATATCACACAACTTTTGCACCGTATGGAACAAAATCAGCTGGCGTTTTACAAACACATGGGATTCGACCTAGCATTCCCTCCACCACAGCGATAGGACGCCTTGCCCTACAATTCCCAACAGTTTTCAGGGGAGTTCTCTAACTTCCCTTGCTTGCTTTTACTGTCTATATTGTGCATCTAATTTTTGTGTCATTGAGGACATTGCCACATATAGGTGTGGGAGGGTATACAGTTTTATTTTTATCTTCAATTTCTATTTTTCTCATTTTTTTGCATGATTCATTGACAAAGCAAAAAAATAAATAAATAAACATGGTAGAGTGAATTTGTTTGATCCGTAAAGCATTTAGTGTTTATTCGTTATCTCTCTCATTTGAATTTTAAATGCCTCTGACGCGAGTCTATGAAAAAACCTTATGTTTTATTTGTATGCAACTGATTTTGCATTCTTACTGCTATATTTATGGGTAGTTGTTCTGGATGATGTGTTGAAATGCAAAGTGTATGGGGTCTAGCACACATACAGTTTTCTTTGTTGAGCTTTGAGCCTATGAGCAAACATTATATCATGCTCCATTTTATTTGATTGTGTGTAGGTCATACATTGTTGATTTTTCTAGAACTTGCATTGTTATACATGTCTTTGTTGATACCTTGTGATGGATTAGGTGCATAAACAAAGTAAAGGGCATTAGGTTCAAACCGTTTTTTTTCGCATCATCAGTGCCGTTCTTTTTTATTCTACCCTGATTCATTTACCCCTAGTGAGAAAAGTTCGAGTCTGAGCCTATTTGTTGGAAAATAACCACGTTACAAGCCTTGATAAATCCATTTTGTTGGTTATTCCTCTATTTGAACCTTGATAGGATCGATTAACGAAACATTTAGAAGGGGGGTTGAATAAACACTCACAATTAAAATTGATCTTTTCGAGTTTTGAGTTCTGTTTGGTGAGAAACTGATTCTTGGAATCTTGTTGGTCAATGACAATCAGTTAAACTAAAGTAGTTGCGGAAATTAACTGACTGAAAGATAGAATACAAAACTGAAATAAAAGACACAAGGATTGTTTCTGGATTTTCGGAGATTTCAATTACTTCTACGTCACCCCTTCTATCTCAAGGATAGGATTTCCACTAAAAGACTTTGATCGAATACAAGATTTGTACTGACCCACTTCAGTCTGGACTTATCACTGCAAAAACCTGAAACTCTTTGTATTACAAAATGTTCTCAGTCCGTAACTGATCTTAGCACTATCGAATTTAACGATTATTACAAAGTGCTAGTGAGCTCAAATTGTAGCCTTGACAGCTACGAATAAATCAAGTGAGTGTGAGCTGAAATTTTGACAGGGTAATAGCAAGCTTTGAATAGAGAGTTTTTGCGCACTTTTTCAGCAGATCTTCTGTCATATTTATAATCATCCCTTCCAACGGTAACTTGAGATATATTTGAATCTTTGTATCCGTTGATTACCACTTCATCATTCCTTGTGCATTGTTTGCTTCGTTTATTGTAATGCGGCGTCTTAATTGCTTTTGCCGAAATGCGTTGTTCTAAGCTGTATTGATTGAAGTGCGGCGTTTCGTCTTTAGTTGCAATCTGCTATGACTCTTTGTCGGTTGAATGTTCTTTCCCGAGACATGTTCAGTTGAAGGAAGCATACGGCTGAATATATCAACTGATCAGTCAGCTGTCTTCGAGAATTCAATTGAGTTCAACTGATCAGTTGGTTTTCTTCCAAAGTTCAGTTCAGCTGGGTTCGGTTGCCTTAGATAATATGCGCGATACTCTTTAGTTAGGCAAGCTGTATAGATCGAATATTTGATCAGTTAATTCCAATAAATAATCGGTTTGTCAAACATCCGAAATTAAGTTTCCAACAATTTTCCCCTTTTTGGTGTTTTGCAAAACTAAGCAACTAATAAATGATCAATGAAGCTTATATGATCTTCAAGTTCGTTGTAGATAAAATAATCAACTGTTGTGTACAGATTCGTACAATGAAAGAATGAAATAATCTGAATGAAATAATCTGTAGCTACATTGTATCAAATCTATTGAGCTGATCTCCATTGAACTGCTGATCTAATGATCTATTCCCCCTTCTTGTCAAACGCCTCCATTCTGACAGATAATCTCTTAACATCGGTTGAAAGAATCTTGACAGAAGTGGCCTACGTCTGCGACTGCATTGAGCACAGTGGTTTGCATGAAGTCTATCTTTCTTGATACGAGTGTCTCCACCGCATCAACTCTTTTGCTGGTAGTGTCTTGAGTCGCTGAGAGACTTTCTGCTATACCTCTATTCTTTTTTATTTCCGCAATTGCAAAGGAAAGAGAGGTCACGGTAGCTTGAACTGCCTTCAGTTTCTCTGAGTTAAATACTTCTGCATGTTCCAGTTTCAGAGAATGGGCGAGTTGAGTATGCTGAATGTTAGAGATGGCAGAGAGAATTTTATGCATATTATTCTGAATTTCTTGAATTTCTTCAAGAACTAATTCAAGATCATTAGATGAATGAGGTGGTGAATGTCCAGAAGTTCCAGGTGCTTGTCCTTCGGAGACTGGATCAAAGACCACTAAGGTCCTGTCAGTGATAACTGTCTCTGCAATGGTCTGTTCTGGAACAATTATTTCAGCAACTCCAATTTGATCTGGGGGAGGAGAAGATAGATCCTGAGTAGCAACTGAATTGTCCGGCTGAATAGGCAAATTTGTGGTATCTTCAGTCGGAGCATCAAGAACTGGTGCTTCTGCTGGAGATTCAGCTGAAACGAGGACTGGCTCGTCAGTTGGAATATTTTCAGAATGTAGCAACTGAGCCTCCACATTTTCAGTAGTTTCTTGACCAGGTGACTGAGCTGGCACATCAGTAGGCTGAACAAGCTCTTCAGGTAAGACGGGATCCTCTAGAACTGCTCGATCAGTTGAGTGATCAACTGAGACAGAAACAAGTTCCTCTGTTTGAGATTCTTGAATCACTGACTGAATAATTTCATCAATATTGGCGAGTGTCAAGTCAGCTTCTGAGTACATTTGAGGATCAGCAGCAGTGGATCGAGGCATATCCTGAGCTTGTTCTTTATTCGGTGATGTGGATTCTTCTTCTTCTTCTTCGGAAGGCCCTCCATGAATGACCAATTCCTGATCTCTTTCCCAGAATTTTATCCGTAAGTGCAAAGAGGTAAGATCTGAATCCAATTGAGTAAGCACTGCTCGATCATTGTAGGCAGTTGGATTCGTAGGAATGTAGTTGGTCTTCAGCTCTTCAACCAGTTGTGCCAACTTTTTGGATCTCATTAGATCAAAGAAATAATTTTTTCTTTGCAAGGCCTGCACGATAGTGGCAGCTTTGACTATCCTCAAGACAATTTCTTCCAGCCTGATAAACTTCTTCAGCTGGGAATTTCTCTTTAATTATTTTGCAAAAGTATGAGTTATGTACATAGTCCAGGCGTCACAAGTTTTCAGTTTGGTTGTGGCAAATGCATTTACTTGTTCCCAAATGAGGTCGATATGGGTTTAACTGTATCTGTTGGCCTGGGCTCTTCAATCAACTTGCCCTTCCCTTTCTTGTCGGTGAGAATGTGTGGAATGTTCAATCCTGAACGTGTAGTTTCCACTGTCTCCCGAATAGAGATTCCTTTTGGTCGAGCAGGAGCAAAGAAAATAGGGCGATTAACTGTTTTCAGAGAAGACATGATCCTAACTGACTCCTTCTTTGATGGGTCAGTTGTTCGAGGCAACTGATCTTTTGCTGAGGCTTCAGCTGAAACGGTTTTCAATGGAATAGCCTGAGTAGGTTGTTGAGCGTCCGATGATTTCAACCTTTCAGTAGGAATAGATTCCAGGGAAGCTATTGGTTTTGTCTTCTTAGTTCTAGGCTTCTTGACAACCTGGGGAAACAGAGTTTTCTCCGATTCTGATTCACTTATAATCAACTTTCTCTTTGTAGTCTTCAGTTGAGTCAGCGCTTTCGCCTTTTTTACAGACTTGGGAGCAGCCTGTTGAGCTCCAATTTCCTTTTTGATCTTAATGAACTGATCAGGATTGAGATCCAGTTTGGCCTTGGGTGGCAACACATTTTTGGCATTGAAAATTTTGAATTTGGATGATCTCTCCGAATCATCAGCCACCAATCCTTTAACTTTCATCAGGTAGCTTAACTGAACAGCGAATCCCTTGGACTGCTTGTTGGATTGAAACATGTTCTTCGAAGTGTTGAAGATGAGGTGATTCCAATTGAGTCGTCGGTCGGCCATAATAACAGCAAGGGCCTGAAATTTTTCCAAGGTTAAAGCAGCAAAGGATCCTGCCTTTGCCAATAGCCCTTTGGCTACAATATCAGCCAGTAACTGAACTTCATGTTTCAGTTCTTTCTTTGGATCAGAGACCTTAATTTTCCGTCCATCAGCAGAAAGAAGAGTTTGCATAGCTTCAACATCTGATGCTTTGACTTCACAAAGGTGTGCCAATCCATCAGACGACAACAAAAATGTTTCTCCGAAAGAGTCTTCAGATAAGGTCAACAATTGACCATTAACAGTAGAGGTGATGATACCATCGGGATTGACAGAACCATTGGAGTAGAAATCAAGAAGTTCCTTCGGATAAATCTCCTGGGAAGATTGTCCCAAAAACATTCTGAGACCAGCAGATTCAATCTTCAGAAAAACGTTCTTAACATCAGCTTCGTGAACTGATAAAACTGAGTCAAAATCAATGGCCATAGCGTTCAACATGTGAGCTGGGATCTGGTTTGCCATTTGAACTGAATGATTTCCTGCGAAAGAGAATGCTTGAATTTGTTTTTGCTCTGAGAAATTTGGATAAGCGTAAAGAAGAAGAACTGAAATGGGGCGGGTAAAGTACTTATGTACGTGACTGTTCGAATTATAGGACACGTGTCAGTCCAAAAAAATTTGAATAAAAATATGTGTACGTGTGCTATAAGCGTGTGTGCAAAAAGTGAGTGGTTTTAAAATAGGCCACGTTATGAAACTGAAGTCACGTCAGTTGATTTGGAATATAATAAGTTTTTTAATTTGTTAACTTATGTGAGAAGATTCGTAAAACATCCAACTGAACAATCAGTTGGGAAACTGATTCATTTCAGTTGAGCATTCACAAACAATTGTCCTCTCAGTTAACATTTTCAAAAACTGATATTCCCCCTTAGTTGGTGCATAGAATAATTAAAATGATATAAAATAAATTTAGGGTCAGAAAGATTATCATTTGCTGGAACGTTGACGGCCCTTCAGCTTCCATGATATTCGGCTATAAATAGAAGTAGCACGGTTAGTTTCAGTCGTATTGGTGAAAATATTTAAGACAAAAAGAATGGCAGATACGAGTAGCTCGAGTGCTTCGTCGTTTTCTCTGGAGACCAGGAAGGCTGCTATAGAAGATGAGGTCTTCTATGAGAGTCTTTATTACTGGGAAAAGTTACAAAAACTTGAGTTTCTGTATAATACTGGGGAGGCTACCACTCCTGAACTGATGGCAGAGTTGAACAAATTGCGGGAGCACTTGAACATAGCTGTGTGGATGGACGTCTTTAAGGATGGTCATCTCTATCAGCTAATGCTTCGAAAGGAACTGAAAATCCTTAAGCGCATAGCTGGTTCTCATAGCTTTGTCAAGACATCTACCGCACCCTTATCCGCTTGGTTGAAAATGTAGAAAATTGTTGTAGAGGAAAAATATGATAATGTAATCCGTGCAAACGTTTATGATTGAATGAAGTATTTATTAGCTTAACTTTGTTTTTCTCTTTCCTGCAAATGATAAACTTCATCAGTTGTTATATATATATGAATCGCGAACTTTAAATAGATGAACTGATGAAAGACTAACTTTTATCAGTTGACTATGAACTAAAATCAGTTAAGCATTAAGTAATAAATAACAAACTGATATCAGTTGATAATGAACAACTGATAATTAAGAAGCTTGGATAAATGAGAAAAACGCTTTGGTTGACTCGAGACTCTTTAGCTTATTCAACATTTAATGTCATCTGTCTATAAGAAAGACGATAGAGATACAATGTGAGATAATAACAGTTCAATATGTCGGATTCAAGTAATTCTGATGCATGCAGCAGTACTCATGTTCAAGTTACTGAACAATTAAGTCCATATTTAGAGGAGTTGAAGAAAACAATGGAGGAATATGTCTTCACGAAAGTGATGTCAACATGGTTCAAAATTCATGATTTGCATAGGATAAGCAGTAGTGGTGCTGCTCCTTCTCGTGCTCAAGCAGCAACTGCAAGAAAATACATTGATCGTTTTGAAGTCAGACATGTTACAGACATGGTTGATGACAATGTTCTGTTACATGAAATGTTATGGAAGGAATGGCATGTAATTGAGAAGATTTCAACAACTGAATCATTTTCTAGAATCCGAATTTATGAGTTGAATAATTGGTTTATAAAATGGCAGGATTCAGTTGGTTCTAAGTTATCTTCTGTAACATGGAATCGATTTTATTCTTAATAAAGTATCATTTCCAATTTGTTGTTGTGTTCTTATTTTCTGCAAATAATTTTATTAGTAAAACAGCATCAATAATATTTTTAAGACAAGTCAATTAAACCAAGAATATTGCGAAAGTAAGAAAACTTAGTCTCGGGTAATGGTTTGGTGAAGATGTCAGCTGCTTGTTGCTCAGTTGAAATATACTCCAGTCTGATGTCCTTCTTCAAAGCATGATCTCTAATGAAGTGATGTCTGACATCTATATGCTTGGTCCTTGAGTGAAGAACTGGGTTATACGTGATAGCAATCGTGCTTGTATTATCACAGAATATGGGCGATTCATTTGTAATTACTCCATAATCTTTCAGTTGTTGCTGGATCCAGATCAGTTGTGCACAACAACTACCAGCAGCAAGGTATTCTGCTTCAGTTGTTGAGGTAGCTATGGATGTCTGCTTTTTGCTGAACCAAGAGATCAGTCTGTCTCCTAGAAACTGACAAGATCCACTTGTACTTTTGCGATCAAGCTTACATCCTGCATAATCTGCATCTGAATATCCAACTAAATTGAAAGTAGAGTCTTTAGAATACCATAACCCAACATTTTGTGTACCCTTAAGATATTTCAAAATTCTTTTAGCAGCTGAGAAATGTGATTGCTTAGGATTTGCTTGAAATCTAGCACACATACAGACAGCAAATACGATATCAGGACGATTGGCAGTTAGGTACAACAATGAACCTATTAAACCTCGATATAATGTCGCCTCAACTGATATTCCCCCTTGATCAGTGTCCAATTTTACTGATGAGCTCATGGGAGTATTTGCAGCTGAACATGATTCCACGCCAAATTTCTTCAGCAGCTCCTTTGTATATTTAGTCTGACTGATGAATATACCATTCTCCAGTTGCTTCACTTGAAGTCCAAGAAAGAATGTCAGTTCACCCATCATGCTCATTTCAAATTTATCCTGCATTAGCTTAGCAAACTTTTCGCATAATTTGGGGTTAGTTGACCCAAATATGATATCATCAACATAAATTTGAACTAATAAAATGTGATCATTCTTAGCAAATTTGAACGAGGTCTTATCAACTGATCCAACAGAAAAATCATGATCAGTTAGAAATTTTGAAAGAGTTTCGTACCAAGCTCTGGGAGCTTGTTTAAGGCCATATAAGGCTTTGTTCAAATGATATACATGATCAGGAAAGTTGTGATTTACAAAACCTGGGGGTTGTTCAACATATACTTCCTCTTGTAGTTGACCGTTCAGAAATGCACTCTTTACATCCATCTGATATACCTTGAATTTCTTGTGTGATGCATAAGCAAGAAAAATTCTGATTGCTTCCAGTCTTGCAACTGGAGCATACGTCTCATCATAGTCAATTCCTTCTTCTTGCCTATATCCTTGTGCCACTAATCTTGCTTTGTTGCGTACAACTGAACCATCCTCGTTCAGTTTATTTCTGTATACCCATTTTGTACCTATAATAGTTTTTGAAATTGGTCTTGGAACTAAGTTCCAGACATTGTTATAAGTGAACTGATTTAGCTCTTCTTGCATTGCATTTACCCAGTTAGGATCAGCAAGAGCTTCATCAGTTTTCTTCGGTTCTAGTTGTGAAACAAAAGCTGAATAGATAAATAAATTTAGCATTTGATTGCGAGTTCTTACTGGATCAGATGGATTTCCTATTACTAGTACAGGTGGATGTGATTTTCTCCATCTGTACTCAGTATTTGTTGTATCAGCAATTTCTTCAGTTGGTAACTGAACACAGTTTTCAGTTTCAGTTGGTGCTTCGTCAACTGATATTTGAATGTTTTCATTATGCTCTGTCAACTGGTTGGTCCAGTACTTCTGGTTCAGGTGTTTGAAGTATGTTTTGATATCCATGACTTTCATCTGTGTAATCATCTTCCAAACAGATATCTGTAAATCGATCAACTAGCTCAACTTGATCAGTTGGCTTATTAGTTAGTTCAGTTTCATCGAAATCAACATGAGCAGGTTCTTCAACATTTAGAGGTTTCTTGTTGAAAACTCTATAGGCTATACTAACTGATGAGTATCCAAGAAATATTCCTTCTGCAGATTTAGCCTCAAACGCTTTTAAATAATTT
The DNA here is from genome assembly GCF_012295235.1 of Primulina huaijiensis. NCBI lineage: Eukaryota > Viridiplantae > Streptophyta > Magnoliopsida > Lamiales > Gesneriaceae > Primulina > Primulina huaijiensis. Next base: position 7,781,036 of record NC_133322.1, read on the forward strand.
TTGCCATTATCAAGAATAAACATCTGCAGCCGAATATTTTGAAATAAGTAGTTATAATTTTTCTTCCATGCCAGATCTCATATGGTGTTTTCATATGATTCTTATTAATCATTGATCTGTTCTGAGTATAACACGCAGTGTTTACTGCCTCTGCCCAAAATCTTTGAGAAATACCAGAATCAGCAAGCATTGTTCTGGCAGCTTCTTTAAGAGTCCGATTTCTTCTCTCAGCTACACCATTTTTCTGAGGAGTTCTGGCTGCTGAGAGCTCATGCTTAATTCCAGCATTTTCTAGGAAGCTTGAAAGGGTTTGATTGATGAATTCAGTTCCTCGATCAGATCTGATTCGATCAATTCCAACTGATTTTTCATTTAAAAGTCTTTTCAAGAGCTTTATCAGTTGTGCAGCAGTTTGGTCTTTGGATTTGACAAAAATAACCAAAGTAAATCTTGAAAAATCATCTACGACCACCAAGGTGTATTTCATTCCCCCTAAGCTCATGATTGGTATTGGACCAAATAGATCCATATGCAGCTGTTCTAAGCATCGGGAAGAAGATTTGCATCCCTTGTTTTTAAAAGAGGATCGTACTTGTTTACCAAACTGACATGCTGAGCAAAGTTTTTCTTTTGAAAAATCTATTTTGGGCAAACCAGTTACAAGTTCATGTTTACTCAGATAGGCAATGGATTTAAAGTTTAAATGATTTAGTCTCTTATGCCACAACCAGTTTTTAGATGATTTGGAAGCAATAAACAAACTGGTGCATAAGTTTGATCATTCCAACTGACTTTATATGTGCTTCCACAACGTTTGCCAGTTAGTATGATTTCATCAGTTGAAGTTTTGACTAAACATGAATTTTTGTCAAATTGTACTAAGAGTCCACTGTCGCATAACTGACTGATGCTAATCAAGTTATACTTCAGGTTTTCTACTAATAGAACATCTTTAAAAGTAAAGTTACCATGGATAAGCTTACCCTTACCCACAGTTCTACCTTTGGAATTGTCCCCGAAACTGATGTTTGGACCAGTGTATTTGATCAGTTGGGATAACGCACTTGCATCTCCTGTCATATGTCGCGAGCATCCACTGTCCAAATACCATATTGAGTTCTTGTTTGTACCTGTTACCTGCAATCACACATATAATATAACTTGGTACCCATATCTATTTGGGTCCTGAACTGATTAGTCCCTTAGGAATCCACACTTGGATTAGTCTAACAGACTTTCCAGTAGCTGTATTCCAAATGGTTTTTCTCGGCTTTTGTGTGCTTGGTGTGTAGTGTACAGATGATACAATATTTGTTTTAGCTTTATTCAACTGATTGTTCAGTCTATATCTCTTCTGAACTGGCTTGCAGTTATAGTAATTGAAATAGCTATTCGAATAGTTCTTGTGAGACCTCTTTGATGACTGACTTTGTGAATCAGTTGAGAATTTTTGACTATAACCAATCCCATATCTTCTAGCCTTGTTCATATTCTCAGTAGGTTGCTCAATCAGTTTACTGGGCTCAATTTGTTCTTGTATCACTGCTGTTTTGACAAAATGAATGTATTTCCCTTTGTCTATTTTTGGCTTTGGTTGAGTATCATTTGGATATATTTCTCCTTGAGTGTTGAACCCTAAACCAGTTTTATCAGAAACTGATTTTTGTGAATTCTGCATCTCATTCAGTGCAGTAGATGACTTGTTCCAAGACTGAATGAGCTCAGTCTGTTTTGAGTTTTCAAGAATCAACTTCTGGATTAATGACTGATTTTTGTTTCTCTCTGCTTTTAACTCAGCAATTTCCCTTTTTAGACTCAACCCATCAACTGATTCATCAGTTTTGGTTTTATTGTCTGTGGGATCAGTTTGCTTTGCTTTGATTTTTTCAAATGATGATGCAAGCTTTTGATACTCATTTACCATGTCATGTAGTGTTAGAATGAGTTCTTCTCGTGTGAAATCAGTTGAGCTGAAATCAAATACCTGTTGGCTAGATGATTCTTCTTCTGCATCATTAGCCATTAAGCACTTGACTTCCTCATCATCACTAGAGCTGCATGAGCTTTCTGGTTCTGACTCCTCACTGTCAGTTTCTGCCCATTTAGATTTGTTTTCTTCAGCTAAGAGTACCTCATGTTTCTTTCTGAAGGACTTCTTATCTTCCTTGGGTCTTCTTTTGTGCTCATATGATTTCTTTCTTCTATCAGTTGAGCCTTGACTGTCCTTCTTGGGTTTAGGACAATCAGCCATAAAGTGACCTGATTTGCCACAGTTGTAGCAGGCATTTGATTCATCTTTGGAACTGTTCCTTTGGTATGGCTTCTGGAAGTTTCCTTGATTCTTTCTCATGAACCTTCCAAATTTTTTGATGAACAATGACATAGCATCACTGCTCAACTGATCAGCAGATTTCTCGACTGAACTGATTGGTTCTGTTCTGACAGCAGCTAGAGCAGTTGTGGCTGCAGGGGTAGATGGTTCTCCTTCTCTGGTCTGCAGCTCAAATTCATAAGCCTTTAAATCAGCAAACAGATCATGAAGTTCAATCTGGTTCAGATCTTTGGACTCCCTCATTGCCATGGTCTTGACATCCCATTCCTTGGGAAGACCTCTCATTACCTTCAGTGCAATCTCTTTGTTGGTATACACTTTTCCAAGTGCATTTAACTCATTGATGATACTGCTTACTCTTTCATCATACTCGTGCATTGATTCTCCTGCTTTCATTTTGATGTTATCAAACTTTTGAACAGCAACAGAAAGTTTATTTTCTTTGGTTTGATCATTTCCTTCACACAGCTGGATCAGCTTTTCCCAAATTTCTTTGGCTGTCTTACACATCTTTATTTTGCTGAAGGTTACTTTGTTCAGCGTTTTGTACAGAATGTCTTTAGCCACATTATCAAGATTTGCTTTTCTTTTATCTTCAGTTGTCCATTCATCTCTGGGCTTTTCTACTCTTTGTGGTGCCCCTTCTGTTATAGCAACTGCTGTATTTTTTTTTAGAATCTTCATGGGTCCATCAGTTATGACATACCACATGTCATCATCTTGTGCAGCTAAATGAGCCTGCATTCTGATTTTCCAATCATCAAATTCTTCTCTGGAGAACATAGGAATTTTGTTTAATGAAGTCATGCTAGGAAGTTTATAGATCAAAAGTATTCAAGAACAAGATTCAATCGCTCTGATACCACTTGATAGGATCGATTAACGAAACAAGAGTGTTTAGAAGGGGGGTTAAATAAACACTCACAGTTAAAATTGATCTTTTCGAGTTTTTGAGTTCAGTTTGGTGAGAAACTGATTCTTGGAATCTTGTTGGTCAATGACAATCAGTTAAACTAAAGTAGTTGCGGAAATTAACTGACTGAAAGATAGAATACAAAACTGAAATAAAAGACACAAGGATTATTTCTGGATGTTCGGAAATTTCAATTACTCCTACCTCACCCCTTCTATCTATCTCAAGGATGTGATTTCCACTAAAAGACTTTGATCGAATACAAGATTTGTACTGACCCACTTCAGTTTGGACTTATCACTGCCAAAAACTGAAACTCTTAGTATTACAAAATGTTCTCAGTGCGTAACTGATCTTAGAACTATCGAATTTAACGATTATTACAAAGTGCTAGTGAGCTCAAATTGTAGCCTTGACTGCTACGAATAAATCAAGTGAGTGTGAGCTGAAATTTTGATAGAGTAATAGCAAGCTTTGAATAGAGAGTTTTTGCGCACTTTTTCAGCTGATCTTCTGTCATATTTATAATCTTCCATTCCAACAGTAACTTGAGATATATTTGAATCTTTGTATCCGTTGATTGCCACTTCATCATTCATTGGGCATTGTTTGCTTCGTTTATTGTAATGCGGCGTCTTAATTGCTTTAGCCGAAATGCGTTGTTCTAAGCTGTATTGATTGAAGTGCGGCGTTTCGTATTTAGTTTCAATCTGCTATGACTCTTTCTCGGTTGAATGTTCTTTCCCGAGACATATTTAGTTGATGGAAGCATACGGCTGAATATATCAACTGATCGGTTTTCAACTGATCAGTCAGCTGTCTTCGTGAATTCAATTGAGTTCAACTGATCAGTTGGTTTTCTTCAAAAGTTCAGTTCAGCTGGGTTCGGTTGCCTTAGATAATATGCGCGATACTCTTCAGTTAGGCAAGCTGTATAGATCGAATATTTGATCAGGTAGTTCCAATAAATAATCGGTTTGTCAAACATCCGAAATTAAGTTTCCAACAAACCTTGAATTGGAGAATCATAAAACTTTCGTATTTAGCACCGCTTTGAGCCAAGAAAGTGCAAATTGTTGAGATCGAGTGATTAATGCTCGAAATCGTTGTCTCAAAAAACTCCTTATGAAGAAAAAAATATGAAAAAAAAGAGAGGAGAAAAATATATTTATAATGAAAAGAAAAATGAAGGAAAATGAAAAGGCGGAATGAGAAGGAGAATAAGAGCAACGAAGAAGAAAAAAATGTTCTTGGATTTTATAATGAGGTTGAATATGTTATTATTTGGATGCAATTGTCTTTGTGAAAAGTGCGAATGATTTCTTCAATTCCGTAAACCCATTGTGTCTTCTTCTCACCTGACCTCTAGCTACGGTGCAACCCATTTACAGCCCTTGTTTGTGCATTTTAATTCATTCATTTGGTAGAGGATGTGATATATTTGCAAGCTTATGGTAAAAATTTTTAAGTGTTTTGACTTGAGAGCTCCTTGATACATACCTAGACACTTACGAGTGAAATAAACGTATCCTGTGAGGGTGTTTGGACCCTATGCATTTTTATTTCTACACATTCGGATGGAAGCAATTGTTCATGATGTTGGTATGTTAGGTGCTTAAAAATTAAATTGCTTTGGTGAATGACAAAATATTTTGCGGACAAGTGAAAAGCAGAAAGAGAATAATGAGTTGAGATAATGAATTGAACTCTTTTATGGTTGAGGACAAGCATGATTTAGGTGTGGGAGATTTGATAGGCTCATAATAGTTGCATTTTTTTTTGTTATGTCTCTCGTTGTTACCACTTCCAACGCGCTTAATTGACATATTTTTGTGTGATTTTATTGTAGAAGGAAGTTTTCTGCTCTTGCGATAGATCTGAGCTAAAAATGGTGATTTTATATCACAATTAAAGTTTCCGATATGATCTTAGTAGAAGACGTGGAGCAGAAAAATTCGGATAATGTTTTTGGATAAGGCGTGATCACGCCTTGTGACGATTCTTTGGCTGCCTAGTGAATAAGGAATTTTTATATCAAGAAAAATAATATCTTTTATTTTTTAATGATTAGGTTTAATTTTAGATCATTGGGCTTTGATATTATTTGGACCAAATTTTTCCTTCTTTGACTTAAACAACTCGCGTACAAAGGAAGGCGACAAGAGAGAAGGAAGAATAACAAAAAAATAGAAAAAGAACTCCCAACCAATCACACGTACAACACAACTTGGAAGGCAAGAAGAGGCTATGCAGATCATCTCCTACGAAATTAGTTTGCACTCTTTTGTTTTATTTTTATTTAATATTCATAGAGATTGTATACCAAAAACTTCTTGGCTAATTTTCTAGTCTGATTTAAGGGTTGTTTTTACTGTTTAATTTATCGCTGTGAGGTATTCGTTCTTAAATTCAGAATTCTTTTTGTTCATAGTATTTGTCGATTTATGATTTAATTATATGAATATTATATATCGATTAATCTGACAATTTAATTTGATATATGATTTTCTACTGCTAACCATGAATTCAGTGATCCGTAATTGTCATGAATGATTGGTACACGAGTAGCATAGATTAGATGTGTTGTGCTATCATAATATATTTAATCTAAATAAATCAACAAAATTGGGTTTATCAATTGAAGCTATCTCGATTGTTATATTTCAAAATTAATTGTTTTCACAAATCTAAAAGCTATCGTTAATTAATATGGAACGCTATCGTGCCCAGTTGGTTATTGATAAGTTTTGACGAGATGCTGGGTTCGGTCAATTAATTTAGGAAAACACAAGAATTTTAGCGGCTATCCCTATAATTCTAAGGTTAATTGCTTGGAACAACTTGAATAAATTGTTTATTTGCCAATGAACAATGATATGATTAAATAGTAGAACTCCCTTGAATCAGATCTTTCTCGTATTAAATTCTTTACTTTATCCTAATTAATTAATTATCATTTAAATTTATCGTTTTTCGGTTCTTGAAGTAATTTAGTTTAGCAGTTTATTAAATTAATATCCCAAAATCCCCCCCTTTATTTACATGTTGCTCGAAAGAAATAAATCTCTCGTTCCCTGTGGATTCGACCCTGCTCATCATTACACTAATTTTAGTTAGAGAGTATGAATTTAATTTTGGTGGGTCAACGACTTCACACCACTGGCTCAAGTCATAGCTCAACTACGCAAAAATTATGATCCTATCAGTCCAACTGCTTTGTCTCAGTCCAACTGTCTTCAATGACAAAGCAGTTTATGACCAGTTGGACACGCATCTCTTATCTTTACAGATGAAGATCAAAGATTGAGAAATGGGTCAAGAGTTGCCCATTCCAACACATTCCCAGAGTTCTTCCTCAGAAGAGCAGGCTGAACCATCAACACATCAGTCAGAGCCATCCCAAGAAGCAGTTGCTGAACAAACTGAGCAAGTAACTGTTCCTTCCCCAAAGGATGCTCAACCGTCACATTATGATCTTCCATCTTCTCCAGCAGGTCTTCAACTCTACACCGATGATGAGTTGTCACTAGCAAATATTGATAAAGTAATACAGTCAGTTGTAGATGACATTCAGAATCCGTTGAAGACCCAAGCAAAATTGTTCAGCCAGCATCAGAGGCTATAATATCATAAGTTGAAACATCAGTTCATTCGCCTGCCACGACTTAACAACTAGTCCCAGCTGAAATTGAAGTAGCTCAGTTTCAATCAGTGTCAACTGAAGAACTTACTGAAGCATCAGTTGTCAAACCAACCGACGAGCCTACCATCTCAACTGCAGTTCAGATTCCTACCTTACCTCAACAACCTCAACAGAAAATAGTTGAAGAAAGTGTTTCAGACATGGTTGAGACTGAATCACCAAATCGGGTCTTGGTAGTTTTTAATGAAGTAGACAAAGAGCAAGAACCGGAATCATCTGAAGCTCTGTCTCCTCAGATACCAATGGCTACCGAATCTATGATAGAAAACATTCAGTCCAACCTTCATCATCTGATTTCATCTATTTCTGATATAAAGTCAACCCAATTGCTGTACACTTTAAAGATAGACTCTATGAAGGAATATATAATGAAGAACCTACAACAGGTTACAAAGGATATCACTTCATTATTCTTTCAACTAGACCAATTGAAGAAAGACCGAGTGACAGTTCAAGCACATTTCCAGACTCAAGACATGTTTAAAATTCGTATTGAATTTTTGGAAACAACACTAACAAAGAGAATTGATTTGTTGCAAGAACAATTACTAACTTCTATATCTAATATCACATCGAAAATCCGTGCATTGTCCAACAAGATTGATAGGTTTGACAAAAAGAGCGAAGAGGAATAGCAGCAGCTATCCAAGAAAATTCCAAGTCAACCAACTGATCAAGGACCAGCTGATAAGAAAGCAAAGAAATGAAGAAGTCCAGATCAGTTAGAAAACTGTCGTTATAATCAGTTGAGAGCTTTTGGCATATTTTCAGTCAATTCATAGAAGATTATTTTATCAAGATATTCTTTCATTCTTTCATTTTTGTACAAATCTGTACAGTGAATGAGTTGTCGATAAAAAATTATTTTAGCTACGGAAAGTTCAGTTTGATCAGTTCATAAATTCTAAGTTTTGTCAAATGCCAAAAAGAGGGAAATTGTTGAATTCTTTATTTCGGATTTTGACAAATTAAGCGTGAAAAGATTAAACAACTGATCAAGAGAACTGAAAGTAACTGAACTGAAGATTCGAAAACTGATAGTTGTCCGAACTGAAGATTAATGCGTATATAAAGGTAACCGAACTATGTAAAGCTAACTGATCTAAGTAATTAACTGAACGATCAGTTGAGACTGATCAGTTAACAGCAATCAGTTAATCCTATCAGATATGCCAACTGATGAATCAGCTAGACACGTCATCAATTAAGGAATATAGTTATCAACCGACAAATTGTACAAGAGCAGACTGCAACGCGTAATAGGGAACGCTGCATTTCAGAAAAGCTACAGTGTACGATTGTAAGAAGAATATTGATGTGGCTATACAACATATATAAAGATTCAAAATGCATTCATTGTTACCGTTGGAAGCAAAGCCTATAAATAGCCGAGAAGATCAGATGAGAGAGGGTGACGAAGTTAAGCAGTTACAAAAGTTATCAAGCTATACAAACACGAACTCTGCACTCATTCTTTCATTTTCAAAAGCTCACACTCATTATTCATATTCTGTGAGGACCCGGGCTCTAACTCGATTATCTTTGGGATTAATTGGATCTTTGTTAGAAAATGTGGGTCAAAATTTTGCTTTTAACATACGACACATACATAAGATTTATTGCATTTCATAAAAAGCAAATCCATGTCTTGTTTCGTTCATACAATCAAACTAGTGTTTAAAAGTATTAATACATGTCTAATACAACAACTAGTTTCTTCCGCTACGCCCGTGATCACCACGCTATCACCTCTCAATCATCCTCGTCTCGACCCTGATCCTGCCCCACCTGTTGTTATGCACACATACAGACACAACAACAGCCGGATACTCTGGTGAGAACAAATCCCAGTATAAAACATGGTACACATGCATATACACCATATAAATCATGAAGCATGCTATCAGGAATAGAATCAATGGCAATAGGTTTCATAATCTATGAAACCAAATCAATATCAGCATGCAAATGAAATCGAAATCATATCTTGACTCGACTCGACTCTAACTCTAGGGATCCCGGTGTGAATAAGACGTCACAGTCTGCCACCTACCCTCCCAATCGGGGTGACGGTACGTCTTATTCCTAGACTTCGGTCATGTCT
>NC_133322.1:7790139-7801201 GCF_012295235.1 Primulina huaijiensis
CCCGAATCAACATGAATTATACCTTTCTCGTCGTAGTCTTTAGAAATGTCGAGGTCTCGATGTTGAAGCTTATCACAACAAATCTGAAATGACAATGTATAGATATAATCTATCAAGACACAACTCAAAGCAAGTCTTGTACAACTCATTATTTAATCTCAATACAATTCGACGGCATAACGGCGTGATTTCTCAATACCGATCAACTCAAATCGCAACATATATCAACAAGTCAAATCCTCAACTCACAACCATCATAATCTATATATCAAGATCTCCAAATCTGCATCATTTTCACCCAATACATGCTGGAAAACTCATAACAATCACATACGGTATCACCTTCTCGATTCGTTTACGTTTCTACGATGTCAATGATTTCGAGAACACATAACTACAAGCATATCAGAATTTCCCCAATATGTAAACTCCCAAACATGCTGAAACTAAAAGATACTTACAACCTCTTGAAGCTAGTAATGAGAAGAGCAAGAATCTACACTTGGATTGAAAATCGGATGGCCGGATCATGTACAATCACAAATCCAAGGTGAAATGAAGCTTTAGCTATGGAGGTTTCTCTCTCAATTTCTGGCTGCAAATCTCGATGGAATGAGACTAAGTACACATTATATATGCATGGCTAGGACAAGTGGCTTCATTTTTGGTCTACACGTCTCGCGCATATGCGCGACCTCAACCGGCGCGTATGCGCGAGACCTACTGTCTCGGCATATAACAATTTAATCTGCTGGCGCATATGCGCGCCCCTTCTCGGCGCATATGCGCCCACTACTCTGGACAACTCGCGCATATGCGCGAGACCTTCTGTCCTCGCACATAATTACAACTCAATAACTCCAATCCAATTTCGACGTGCTCTATCTATCTGTCAGTTATTTCCGCACTTTTATCAAGTTAACTGATAAACATTGACAACAAGATTCGTGAACTCAGTTTATCATTAAACTGATTTATAATATCAAAGAAGTTGTGAAAATTGTAAAATGTTTATCCAACATCTCTTCTAAACAACTTTTCACTCCCAACTGATCCTAAAAGTTTTATTATGGTATCTACTTCGGCGGATATCTTTAAAACTAAGCAAATTTCTACTGGATTTGCTATCATATAGAGCATTTTCAATATATAGGCTTGTATCATTTGGTAAAATGATTTTTGTCTTCTCATAGCCTTCAATAATTTTTTATGCACTCAATATTGTCGCAATAATATTTTCAACTAAGTTAACTCTAAAAAATACCTTTTATTTTGAAAAATGGTATGTGTTGTACCACTAACCGTTAAACATTCATCATTAATCTAAAATATAATATAACTCAATAAGATAAATATGATAAGTAATAAATCTCATCTCAATAATCATTTACAATAATTCATCTATAACAAGTTTTAAATTTTAGCTGAAATTATAGGCATGAAATACTCCATTGTTAAAGGTAAACATGAAATTGCTCCAAAAAATATATATATATAAAAAAATAAAACTGACCCTTTCTTAAATCAGAATCACTACAATTTTCAAACCCCTACGACTCCACTTCCCGCAATCTGAATCGACGCTCGCTTCCCTTGCAATCGACTCCACCTCTCTCTGTTTTTTGAATTTCGATCTGTACTGATCAATACCCTTTACCTTCTAATCGATTTCCCATCAAGAATACTTTCTCAAACCCTTGAAAAACGGCGTTCTTGTTCCAAATCAGTCATATGCTGCACCCCATCCACCTAAATCTCTCAAAATCTAACGACCCAATTGGAAAAGATCGCATTAATCGATGCTGGAGACGATAACTCCCTCAGCGAGTCCGTCATGTTGGTGGGCCCCGTCGTCTCCCACCAACTATCCCCGGTGCCGCCGCTGGATTCCGATTTCCTTCTCCAGCAATCTGTGTTCGACCCACAAGACTTTCTTCGCAGTCCTCTCGGTTGTATTCTTATCCACTATGTTTTACTGGCAGTTCGACGCTTCCTATGGAGGATTCCCGATTTTTAGACGGGCGTTTCCGTCGCGGGAGGTCCCGACGCTCCGGCAGGTGGCTTTTAACTTGACAGATTTTGGTGGTGTGGGGGATGGTGTCACTCTTAACACGGAGGCGTTTGAGAGGGCCGTGACGGCGATTTCGAAGCTTCGTGGAAAGGGTGGTGGTCAGCTCAATGTGCCGCCGGGGAATTGGCTCACCGCGCCGTTTAATCTCACGAGTCATATGACTCTTTTCCTTGCTGAGGGTGCTGTTATTCTCGGGATTGATGTGAGTTCTTCTTTAATGATTGGATTCATCATTTTTCGTTCTAAATATTTGAACTTTTTTTGGGTTTGGATTTGATATTTTTTTTATCTTGAATTTCGTTATTGACATATGATTGGTTTAAGCTTATTTGAGTATCAAAAACTAAAAGTTATGATCTTTTATGCTCTTACCAAGGGAATAATCTTTCTAGTGAATTGATTACCAACGAATATTAGATAGTGGATCCATTTGGCGGATTACATTGGTAATAGCATTTTATGTCTTCAAGCAGTTATCGTTGTATCTATTGATCGGTTCTCTTTTGCACTTCTCTATTTTAGTTGAGCAAGGCTTATTAAACAATCGGGGAATGTAAATCTTCGTGTAGATTGTAGACATCATGAGCTCAAATGGGTTTCCCCCAGCTGTTGTGGGAATTAAATGTAGTTAACTTTGGCAACTCATGTGGATTTTCTGGTTTGAGTTTGTAACTCTGGGCGTTCTTACTTTTATATACATCAGAGGAACCTTTGTTTTCTTTACGTTATTAAGTGCTCATGAATACGCCAAAATATAATATTTAGCCTCAACCTTTGTGAGGATATCAATTGAAATTATGTAATCTTATCCCCTCAATTCCTTATCCTCACCTTGCACTAGTGTGCAACATGATATGACTTGGTTAGAGTTGGGGAGAGATGCAGTGTGGGTTTTTCTAGCTGACATCCATAATCAAGAATATGAATGCTTTCTTGATTTTATTGTTCCGTACGTCACTTAGTTGTTCCTCTGTCCACGTGTTGCCACTCTTCCTAGTATCTGCTGTAGATTGAAGGTAGAGAACTTTTGAAGGAAAATGTTCTTGATAAGCAGTGTGTTGGAAGAAACATGTGAAGCATAAAGAACTTCATTACGCAATTCCATTAGCTAATGTATCCGAAATTATAGCAATTTCTAATGACAATTCATTGGCATGAGTTACCTTTAGTTACATTGTTAGTTTCATAAGAGATCTGATAAATCTAAGCGAGCCTGTAAGCAAAGTGATTATAATAAGCACCTCTTGTATCTGTAAGCCATCTCAACTATCCTCTAAATCGAAGCCACTAGAATATTAGAAAAAATTATCCTTATCCTTATTTTCTACCAGTATAAATTGATGGCTTTGTTTTGTAAACTATTCCAATGACCCTTATTTTCGGTAAGAAGGCACTCCAAATGCTTCAAACGAAACTTGTGTTCACATCTGAGCATTTTTAAATGATATTAGTTTGTTGTTTTTGTAGTTCAAAGGTACGGACTGCTTCAAACCGTAAATAAGTAAGCTTGAAAAGCATGAATTAGTTCAACAATTGTTAATTTAATATAATTGCGTTTTGCTTCAATGATATATTATAGATGGAGGATCATGTAACATGTTTTCACAAAATTTTGCAGTCTAGATGATATTAACGATTCAAGCGATTTATTTCTTAGTTTGAATCACACAGTATATATGATAACCACGGTATGAAGTGATAGGTCTCGAGTGGCTATCTAGTTTTATTTTCAGTTTGTTTTCATCTTATTCCTAAAATCAGTGTCCAACTTTGTCAGAGTATGTCCTAAAAAGTTTGAAAGAAGTCCTGAAAGTCTTTTGAAAGATTTAAAGTTCATCTCGAGTCAATTAATACTGCCATATGTGTATAAATATATGGTTGATCGAGTTAATAAAATCATCATTCAATTCTCAAATTAAAAGTGTAAAAAGAGATAGTGAGGTTCTCTCTCCAACGAGTATTAAATTCCCTTCTTGAAAGTGGGTTGAGAAGTTGCAAGACTCACAAAGGAAGCAGCATCAAATCCCTCAAACAACCGACAAATCGCACCATAAATTGATTTATAACTCTGGACTATATAAGTATGTTAATTTTATATAGTTGCATTTGGTTCTCAATAGTTAGTGTACATTTTTTGTTGGACTTCCATAACTAAATTTCTACATATCATCACTGCATTCTCGGAGATAAATATTGTCATACCACTTTTGACATGATTTCATAACATTTTTTAAATTTAATCATGCTTTTGGATCTTTGCCCGAGAATTGCTAGAGCCATGTAAGTCTCAACATGTTATTTATCTCACACATGATGCTGTTCTTGGCTTTTCACTTTCATTACAATATTTGTAGGATGAGAAGTATTGGCCTCTCATGCCCCCATTGCCTTCATATGGATATGGCCGAGAACATGCTGGACCAAGATATGGAAGCTTAATTCATGGCCAAAATCTCAAAGATATTGTAATTACAGGTCAGCATTTAGATGGAATTCTTGTTCAAGTCCAAGTCTAAATAGTTGTAAGATTAGGGGTATAGATAGATGAGATCAAACTAGGTTAAAATGGAGCAAAATTCTATTCTAATATGCATAAAGTATACCCTTTTTTCTGAATGCTGGCATGTCGGATTGCAACAGGACATAACGGCACCATTAATGGTCAAGGTCAAATGTGGTGGAAGAAATACCGGCAAAAGCTTCTTAACCACACCAGAGGACCACTTGTACAGATTATGTGGTCTAGCAACATACTGATATCTAACATAACTTTACAGGATTCTCCCTTTTGGACACTTCATCCATACGATTGCAAGAATGTGACCATAAAAAATTTGACCATCCTGGCTCCTATTTCAGGAGCTCCAAATACCGATGGCATAGATCCTGGTAAGTTTCTTCTTGTATATTGTACTGTACCGGATCAATGGATGAGCAATGTTGCTTCTTCTTACTGTTGGAAATAAATAATTTCCCTGACTGTCATGTTTGCTGCCTATATGGTACAACAATCAAAACATGGTATTTTGGCTATTGCACGGTTTACAAAATTTGAATTACACAGTTAATATCAGTTATACCTCTAACATTAGATCATAAAGTGACAACCTTATGTTGGATGACAAATTCAGATTTTATGATAATTGAGGCGTAAATGATGTTTCTACGTGACCATTGATTATATGTTAAGTGTGTAAGCTTTACCTTTGATGATATATCTTTTGGTTCGTCTGAATGGGATAATCAGATTCATGTGAAGATATGGTGATTGAGGACTGTTACATAAGCGTAGGAGATGATGGCATTGCCATAAAAAGTGGTTGGGATCAGTATGGGACTGCGTATGGACGCCCTTCGACAAATATACTAATACGAAACCTCATTGTTCGCTCCAATGTCAGGTGAGAAAATACCATTGCTCACTCCCGTTCCAAATATTTTTTAAAAAAGACTAAAAAATCACAAAAATCTTGTTTATGCATATCATTATATCATGTGAGGTTAGTACTCATGGTCCTTTCCCTTGCATAGTTGCATAGATTTTTTGGTGCCCATGTCTTCACATATGGCCCATTTGATGGAGGTGTTTTGTAGGAAATGTTATACAAATATCATGTGCAAAAGAAGAAAGCATCTACGTTCTTGTTGAAGAAATAGTTTAAATATACCATGTTTGTTATTTATATTTGAAGCTAAATGTTTATGTATCCAAATTTGCCCATAACGAGATATATATTTGCTCCTAACAGTGCCGGCATATCGATAGGCAGCGAGATGTCTGGTGGTGTATCAAACATCACTATAGAAAACATCCACATATGGAACTCAAGGCGTGGTGTCCGAATCAAGACAGCCCCTGGAAGAGGGGGATATGTTCGACAAATAACATATCGAAATATTACATTTGATGACCTTCGTGTTGGTATCGTCATCAAGACAGACTATAACGAACATCCAGACATGGGATTTGATCCTAAGGCCGTCCCCATACTAGAAGACATTAGTTACACCTCAATACATGGAGAAGGTGTACGTGTGCCTGTCCGTATACAAGGAAGTGAAGAGATTCCTGTAAGAAATGTTATGTTTCAGGATATGTCAGTAGGGTTAACATACAAAAAGAAACACGTGTTCCAGTGTGCTTTCGTTCAAGGCCGTGTCATCGGGACGGTTTTTCCTTCTCCCTGCGAAAATCTCGATCTGTACGACGAACAAGGACACTTGGTCAAAGAATCGGTATCTCAAAATGTATCAGATATAGATTATAGTTTTTGATACAGCTGCTGGTCTGATTTTTCCCAAATTTCCAATGAATCGGGCAAAAATGTGTCTTGTAAGCCGTTTTTAAAGGTATTTCATCTGAGTTCAATTCTTGTACATAAATGATCCTTTTCAGCTGATGCATCTGCTGTATTGAGTCCCGGTTACAAAGTTGTTAGGCATATTGGTTTTATTAGTTGTTTTGTGTATTGAGCACCCAAAAATGTCAAAAGAATATAATGATTGAATACACAAGTAGTTAAATGTGAAACAATGGATATGCCCGCCGGCTTGATGCTCTACCAAAGGATGATACTTAATCATGGGTGTTTTTTGTCAATGAGCTAAGATTTTGGTTCAGACTTCATAACATCTGGCATATTTCCGAATTCTCAAGATATTGATCCTTACTTGCTAGGATGCTGGAGGTGCTTGCAATTTGCTTGGTCGTATTTTCTGAGGTACGATGTTAGCTCGGGTGCGCCCTATCGACGGACTGAGCGGTTTGATGTAGAGCTCAAGCAACAATGTCAATCCACCGGTAGGTGGTTGGGAATAAAATTGTTGAATTTGGAAACATGGAAGTGCAAAACACAGTTAACTGAATGCTGGGTGGGTTTTCATGGGATGAAATATAAAGTGATCCCTTGAATGTTTGAATCAACCGACCCCACCTGGGGTGTATCATTAAAGCGCAAACTCGTCGGAAATACAATAAATTTAAAATGAAAGGACCAAATGACAATAATCTATATATAAATATATAAGTATCAGTAGCGTAATGTATTAAATATTATCAAATAAATAGGTAATTAAATGTGAAGTCCTTTCTATTTCCTTTCTAAAATTCAAATGTGAATCTGATTTCTGTT
The DNA here is from genome assembly GCF_012295235.1 of Primulina huaijiensis. NCBI lineage: Eukaryota > Viridiplantae > Streptophyta > Magnoliopsida > Lamiales > Gesneriaceae > Primulina > Primulina huaijiensis. The sequence goes on from NC_133322.1 coordinate 7,797,343, forward strand.
GAAAATGTAAAATACACTTAAATATATGTATCTGTTATACAATTTCATTTAATTTCAGTTATGATTTTTGATTTTGTGATTCATTTTATATTTAGTTATACATACTCTCTAAAATATTAAATAAAATATAAAATTTGTATATATTATTACGTNGATTGTGTATAAAGACATCATTTCCACTATTAAATGCGAAGGAGAGAGATATGGGTTCGTCCAAGATTGTGGATTCCGGTAAGCTGACCGGCGGGAGGTCCAACTTCTCCAAGACTTGCAGTCTCTTGAGCCAGTACCTGAAAGAGAAGGGCAGTTTCGGAGATCTTACGCTAGGCTTAGCTCAGAAATTTGAATCACCTGGTATGATCTTGTTTTCTTTAGTTTTTTTCCTTTTGGGTTGGCAGATCTGTGAGTTTCTGGATTTGGGTTTTAATTATGTTGGATTTTTTTTTATTTTTGTGAATTTAAGGGGCTTCCGCGGCGGCTGCAACTGGGACGATGAATTTGTTCCCGATAATGGAGAAATCTGGCGAGACGCAGCTTCCTGCCGGTGAAGAAGAAACCCAGAAAAAGTTCGATCTTAGGTAAGTGATTCTTCTACCTTCTGCACTTTGAAGTCGCGGTGTGATTTTTGGGGGTGATTTTGTGTGCAGCGGTGCAAAATCCGGTGCGGAAGCTGCCCAGATGACGATTTTCTACGGCGGACAAGTGCTTGTGTTCGATGATTTCCCGGCGGACAAGGTCAGTGAAATCATGTTGTTAGCTAACAAGCCCAGCGGCACCCAGAACCACCATCACCCTACAGCCTTCGCGGCCCAGAGCCCTTCGGAGTCCGCCACCGGCATCCCGAACCTGATACCCAGCTTCGTACCGCCGGAGCGTACCCTCCACGCTCCCATACCGTCACTTGGCTGCGATCTTCCGATTGCGAGGCGAAACTCACTGGCCCGGTTCCTGGAGAAGAGGAAGGACAGGTAATTCCATAGTGGATAGAAAGAATCTTGAATTCGACTCTTTCCACTGATCCCACCGTTTCTGTTTTACTGCGTCGCAGAATCAAAGAGAAGGCGCCGTACCAAGAAATCAAGCCGGTGACTGCTCCTCCGCCAGCTGTGGGCGAGGCGCCGCCGGGATTGGCCGTGTAGTTTCAAGTCTAAAGATTGTTATCATCATCCTTACCTTATTATGAAGTATGTATTAACATTCCGATGTATTTGACTGCAAATTTGGCTGCTAATATATGATTTGAGTCAAGTTTTTTCAAGATCAAATTTTTATTGTATTTTATTCTCTGCTGAATCAAACAATCAATTTGATTGCAATTAGTAGAGGATATGATACGAATTCACATTTTATTATCATGAATGCAACTCGTTCTTTGTTAAAAGTATAGGCATAGAATCATAGTCTAAGTTGATTTCATGGAAACAAAATTTATATGTATTGAATAACATGGAGATCCATATCTCAAATGAAAATATGATATAATTACTATTAAATTTGTTAATTTGATGATAAATTTATTCAGAATTTATTTGAAATTCATCATTCCACGAATCTTATTAACATATCCTAATAGTAAGCTTCAAATTCATGTTGATTTATAGCTTTTAGAAATCATAAGATCTAGTTAGGACAAAGAGGGGATGTATTCAACGTGTGGAATTGATTATTCTAAGGGTAGGTCTCTTGTGAGACGGTTTCACGAATTTTTATCTGTGAAACGGGTCAACTCTATCGATATTTACAATAAAAAGTAACATTTTTAGCATAAAAAGTAATATTTTTTCATGGATGACCCAAATAAGATATTCGTCTCACAAAATACAACTCGTGAGACCGTTTCACACAAGTTTTTGTCTTATTTTAAAGAGTGTTATGGAGTTAAAAATTATAGAGATATTTATTTAGATTTTTTTCATAAATTTTATGAAAATCTATAGTTATAAATAATAATTTTTTTTTAAAGTTTTAAAAAGTCTGATGATATTAAATTTGACTTTAAAAACTATATAAAATTTTCAAATATTTAAATTTTCAATGATTTTTTTATGATTCCATTAAAGTCATTAAAGTATAAATATTAAAACAAATAATACAATAACAAAATTTCAAAAATTATCTTTGATTGCCCTAAATTTTTTAATGAACTTCTGATCTATTATTTATTTCTCTTCCCATCAAATCATGTTTCTATATGTCTTTTTCTTTCACTTTCAAATCACATTTCTATATACAAATTAGTTAATTATTTCTTTTCCACTTCAAAATGTCAATAATATTTTAATTTATATATTATATGTTTTCAGCTATAATGATTTTTGTTTTAGTTTATTTTTTATATACATAATCTATTGAAATATATGAAGTTTATAAATGTATACAAAAATCTCCCAAAAAAAATTCACAAGATCTTATGAAAATCTTTTAGAGCTATGAATAATTATACAAAAGTCAATAAAATTACATAAATCACGTAAGTTTATTATTTAAAAAATCGTTAAATATCTTCAATGAATACACATTTTTTAGTTTAGCTAATTCTTTGAATTATATATACTAGCGGATCGTGGCACACGTTACATATATGTTCCATAAAAAAATAAAGAATGTAATATTTTTTTAAAAATAAAAGTTTATAATTTTTAAAATGAAATGCTAGGAGATAAAATAAAATATAGAAGAAAATAATATTATAACATAGTAAACAATGCAGTTAATTTGATATGGTAGAAAGTGTTTCGGCAAATCTAAAATTACTCCATAATTCTATATAATTTATATAAGATGTTTTTTTTAATTATTATGTATAGTAAAAGATGTCGCAAGATGTCGCGTGGAATTAATTAAAGGTAGGAAAACATACCAAAATACCGAAAAATTGTACCGAAAAAATATCGAAATTATCGAAAAAATCGATATATCGAAAATTTCGACCATACCGAAATTTTCGGTATCGATATCGGTACGGAATTATTTTTTTCGGTATTTCGGTATATATCGAAATATCGAAAATAATTTTTTATTATTATTTTTTTAAAATTTAAGTTCGATATACCGAAAAAATGTCGGTATACAGAAAATGTTTTCGGTATACCGACAAAATTTTCGGTGTCAGTACGGTATACGGTATGAACTTTTTTCATATCGAAAATTCGGTATATCGAAGTGCGGTATACCGAATTTTCGGTATCGGTATCGGTATGAAAAAATTTCATACCGATATGTACGGTACGGTATACGATACCGTAATTCGGTACAATATACGGTACCGCACCCACCCCTAGAACCAGTGTTTTTATAACCGGACCGTTAATCGGACCGGTCAAGCCTTAAAAAATGGTTCAACCGGTTCAACCGAACGGTCGAACCGGATCAATAAAATTAATATTTTATTTATTTTATATAATAAATAAAATAGTAAAATATCGATTATTTATGTTTTTATAGTTTTTACTTAATTTTTAAGATGAAAATTACAACAAATATCCAAATAAACATCACTTTTCAAATTCAAAAATCCAAATTACACCTAACATGTAACCAAATAGTGATGACCGAGTTTAAGTGCCCAAGAAAACATCAAGTTTAATTATACAAAAAAGTAGCAAACATCAAGTTTCTTATACAAAAAAGTATCAAACATCCAGTTTCAACTTTCAAGTTGCATCCTTTGATGCCCACACCGCATCCAATTCTTGAAGTGTTCTTTCGTAGTCATTATCATCTTCATCCCCACCATCCAAAAGTTCTTCCAAGTCCAAAGAAGGTGTTTCTTGCATTTCACCAACACCTTTATCTAAATATTTTTTAAAAAATTAAAATAATACATGTTTAGCAAACAGAAAGCAAAAATTTGTTAAAA
>NC_133322.1:7802930-7972408 GCF_012295235.1 Primulina huaijiensis
CCCGACTCTACCCGTCTAACTCGCCTAACCCGAATTTTTTTATTTTTTTTAAAAAAATTAATGAAAAAAATTCGAAAAAATAAAAAATAATAATAATATTTTAATTCACACATAATAACAAAATTTTCGATTTAAATTTGAAAGTTTAATTGTAGAAAATTAAAATTATATTTACTAAATCAAATAAACAATTGTTAAAAAATAAAAATATACAAAATAAATATTAAATGATGAAAATTTATCATATAAATATACAATAAATTTTGTTCAAACATACAATATATAAAAATATAGGTAATATTTTCAAAAAAAAAAATTCTGGTCAACCCGCGACCCAACCCGAAACCCGTGTAACCTGGCACTAACCCGAACCCACCCAACCGGAACCCGAAAAACCCCAACCCGAACCTGATTTTTTTCGTGTTGGGTCGTGTCGGGTTGACGGGTCGTGTTGCATTTTGACACCCCTACTTTTTGCTCTTAGCACAGAAAACACTAACCATGAGTTTGCTTTGAAGGTTATACGAGCACTGCCCAGAGAGTGGGACGTAAAGATGATGGCCATATGTGAATCCAATAACCTTAACAAGATTGAGCCACATGATCTCTTTGCAGATCTTAGAGTATATGAGCTCGATCTGGGGATCCGAATTGAAAAAGAACCATCTACATCCTAGCCAACAAATGCTCTAGCCATAGTTGTTGTTCCCCATCGATCTAAGTGGAGCCTCATTGCAAGAAATCTGCATGACAAATTATAAATGAGGCTATGTAACTATTTTTCAAGAAGTTTGAAAAATTTATGCGTAGAAATAAATCTAAATTTTTAAATCATATCATAAAAAGACCAATCATATGATGATCCAACATGCTTTAATTGTGACAAAAATGATCGTTTCATTGCACATTGCAAAATATCCAAAAAATTTGAGAAGAAGCCCTAAGAAGGTCTATGGATGAAGATAAGTAAATCGAGAAGAAAAGAGACCAAAAGGTGATTGTTGCTGAGAAAAGCAAAAATAAATGGGCGGAAACAGACTCAAAGATATCCAGTTCAGGAACCTTATAAAGTGATAGTGATGAAAAAGTGGTCCAGTGCCTGAAGGCCAATGCAGAACCTGAAATAAAAAGTGATGAAGGTAAAAAAAAAAAAAATCAAAGAATCTACCTAGAATTCGAACAGTGTTTGCTCTAGACACATTACCTGAGATCCCAACCTGTTTACAAAGACCATTGAGGGCAAATGGCCCAAGATCATCTTTGGTGAAATTCAAAGGATAGAGACATGGGTAATGTTAAGATTATGCATGACAATGACAATATTAAAAATATGTTGCTAGTTGAAAATTTATATTATAACTTGATTAGCATTAGTCAATTATGTGATTATGGGTGATCAAATTTTTTTATTAAACGTCCGATCCGTTCGAACCGAATTGCACCGCACCGTTTTTCCTAATGTTTTATAAAAACCGCGATTAAAAATAGCAATTATAAACCGCACCGCATACACGATTCGGTTATTTTTTTTGCCAAGAACCGCACCAAACCGCACCGCCTAAACCGTTTGCCATAATATTTGACCTATGATTATAATAATTTGTAAGCAGCTTATTCAATTAAAAAAATCGTCATTCATTATATCTCAAATCTCTTCAAAATTATTACTTTACAAAGAAAACTTATCTCCTTCTTAATTATTCTTCATATTAGGCTTTTATTAGAGTATTTATTTATTTTATTACAATATTTTGTTTGAAGTTTGAAAGTAAAAAAAAGAATAAAATAGTGAAAATGTCATTTTTGTTGTGAGTGTATTGTGTTGTTAAATTATTAACTTAGTTTTGAATCTTGATTATTGTTTTATCTAGTTTTATCTTTGTATGATTTAAACTATATTTTATATTTGAAGACACTATATTTTTGTTGTTTTCAAATAAATTAGAATATATGTTCTGATATTTTTTGTTTAAAAAGCAGTGAACCGACCGAAACTGCTCAAAACCGTAAGACTAATTCTACATGTAAGACGGAGATTATTTTTTTAAATACTAACCAACCGCATATGACAATTCGGTTTGAATTTAAAAAAAAACGCAAAACCGCACCGTGATCACCCCTATATGTGATAATGGCTATTGAATTCTACAAACACATGCACTGTTAAGTCTATCAATGGAGTTATCATGTTAACCAGGCTAAGAGAACAAAAAGTTAGTTGGCTAGATGAACATCCTTCTATGCCTACATATTTTGTTGTTATGCATGATAATAAGCATTGATTGTGGCACAAGCAGATAAATCACTTTAATTTCAAATCTATTATCATTCTGAGCAAGAAAGAGCTTGTAACGGGTTTGCCCAAAATTGATTTTTCTAAAAAAATATCTGTAACGTATGCCAGTTAAGCAAGGAAGTGAGATCTAATTTTAAAAAAGTGGGTATAACTCCTACACCAAATACTTGGATTTACTGCACATGGGCCTATTTGGTAAATGGTACTATACCAGTAATGAGATTGGGGGTAATGAGATACACTTTAGTGATAGTGAATGATTACTCCAAGTATACTTGGTTAATTTTTCTACCATCCAAAGACCAAACCAATATCTGTTTGGTCAAGATTTTAAAACGATTACAAATGATAAATTTCTTGTGATAGATAGGATAATGAGAGATAGAGATACTGAATTTACAAATAAATCTTTTCATCCTATCTAGATGACCAATGAATCATAAATGAGTTTTATGTTGCAAAGCAACCTCAATAAAATAGTGTTGCTAAGAGAAAGAACCAGACCATAAAAGTAGTGGCTAAAACTATGATTGCAGATTCCGGTGTTCCTCAAAAACTTCGGGCAGAAGTGGTCAACACATCTAGCTACACTCAGAACAGATCAATGATAAATAAAAAAATAATATAAGACTCCTCATGAAATCTGAAATGATACAAAATCATATATTTCTTACTTCAAAGCGACTGGCTGCAAGTGCTTTACTCACAACAATGGTAAAACTCATTTAATCGCTTTTGATGCTAAATTTGATATGGCTTTATTTATCGATTATTATTTAGTTAGTAAAGCTTATAGAGTGTTCAATAATAAATCAAACTGTTGAAGAAGTTGTTCATGTTTTTTTTTTATGAAGCTCTGTTTGTCCATATCAAGAAGATAACAATATTCATGGCTTAAGCAATATATTGGATGTCATTAATCTTGATGATGACAAAGATAATGAGATTGATCTTATAAAGAATGGTGAAGACATCCCTGAATCTGGTCAAGTCTTACAAGAAAATATCTCTAATGGATCGGATCATCAAAAAAGAGAATCAGTGATTGAAAATGATCGATGATCCGGAGGAGAATGTTTCTAGTGATCAACCAACTCAAATGCAAGATACAAATCCCCTTGGACCTTGTTACTGGTGTAATAGAGATCATCCACTCGAGCTGATCGTTGGTAACTCAACAGCTTCTCTTAGAAATAGAATGCATGTGCTTGATGAATTGTTTCATGTTGCATTCATTTCTCAACTAGAATCTAAGAAAACAGTTGAGAATTTAATTGATTCTAGTTAGATAGATGTTATGCAATAATAACTTAACTAGTTTGAGTACAATAAAGTATGTAATTAAGTTCCCAGACTGAATAATGAACATGTTATTGGAACTAGATAGTTTTTTTAGAAACAAAGTGAATAAGAGTTGCCAAGTGGTGAGAAATAAGGTCAGATTAGTAGTTCAATGTTATTGAAAATAAGAGGACATTGACTTTGATGAATCATTTGCTCCGGTTTCTAAACTTATGTCTATTAGAATCTTCTTTTCAATTGTCGTATTTAATGACTTTAAGGTCTACCAAATGGATATTAAATTTGTTTTGAATGGTTTATTGCATGAAGAAATTTATATTGAACAACTGTCAGGATTTATGAATTATGCATGCTCTAGCTTTGTGTATAAACTATACAAAGCACCATACGTCTTGAAACAAGCTCCCCGAGCTTCGTATGACACCTTGTCCAATTTCTTAATTGATCATTATTTATCGTTGGAATCGTAGAGAGTAATGAAGAGAGTGAACTGGAACCAGAGGTCAACAACATGCCATATAATGCTAGCTGGAATCTCTGATAAAGAAAGTAGGTGGTGTTGAAGCCAAACAATATGCTTCTACATCTGCCTTTGATACTTAAAAATAATATAGTCTATGAGCTTTCGCCCTATCCAAGCATGTCTCCTTTGATCTTGATCAGTATCAGTCAGTTAAAGTCCATACCTCGAAGACTGCTAAGGCCTTATCCGGACAATTCACTATGTCAAAACAACATATTGACACCCGAATAGATATTATGTAACCCACCCTTGGCAGTCAAATGCAAGAAATATCCAAGTATGTCTCCTTTGATCTTGATCGGTATCATTCAGTTAAAGTTCACACCTCGAAGACTGCTAAGGCCTTATCCGGACAATTCACTATTTTGAACAACATATTAAGAGCAACAGAGGTGGTGGTCGTGGAAGTGCAGGAGGAGCAACAATAGACACTAGGTTTAGTAGGTATAACAAGTATTTGTTTGTAAAATGCTATTTCACTAATTCAATGACATACATTTTTATCATTTCTTGCCACTATTGACTTTATTTTCTTTGCTTCAGGGGCTTAGTTTTGTCTTCACAAAAAAAAATCTATTGAGATGTAATTCATTAATTTTAGTGACAACAAATAATACCTAACCTGTATAGGATCCTGCCACCATTTATTGTATTTACAAGTGGTGGAATCGGAACTCTAGTAGTCCAACAACATTGTTTGTAACAGCATCTTTCAATATTGGATCAAATTTCAAACGGACTGGATTACTCTAGTATTACTACCGGATATTATCTAGTTCAACCGAACGATGTATGTTTCAGTGCTTTTGGGTTAGAAGCAGACTTCAAAAAGTCCAAAGATATTCTAGCTATACTTCTTGACCAATCATGCTGAAGAAAAAGGGCAATCAATTGACCAAAATGTCTACCAATGAGACATAAAGTTGTTGGAGTCTTCATTCTCATGGAATCAACGTTACAGTGCCATCACTCACTATTTTTTGCAAGACGCCAAAAAATCATTAAGTGCAGCATACTATGATTCCAGAAAAGACGAAGATAAAGTTTCTTTTGCAGCAGAAAAAGTAAAAGTCGAACATTGCAAGGATTCGATGTTAGAGTCAATAGAAACTATAAATTGTGAGTGTTTTCATTCATTTGAAGTGTGTGAATAACTTACAAGCTTCCAAGCTCTTGATTTTTTTATCAAGATTTCCGAGCACATATATTTGAATCAATCTACAACCGCTACAAGCCCCCTCGTTCAAGTTCATTGTAAATCATCAAAGATCAAATTGAAGCTTCGTAGAACTTCTCAAACCGATGTTTAATCAGTGTCAAGAGATGTCTTGAATCTAAGGATACATTTTTCCGGTTATCCTGTTACAAACTTAATTTCTTGATTATATCATTATCCAGATATAGCCATAAAATTCTTGCACTTATAATCTACTTTAAAGTAGTCTACCACATCTGTCCAGTTGAAAAAGAATTTTACAGTCAACAAATGTTGAGTCCGGTTTGAGAAGTATCTCAAACTTAAATACTTCTAAAAAATCAAGAGTTTATTTGCCCCATTTCTAAACTCATTTACGATCCTAACAATAATTTATCATGCAAAATATATGAAAGGGGATCGGTTACGGGTGTTCAAATGCGCAACGGAAGTTTTAAATGTTTTGAAAGGCACAAAACCGAAATTTTTATTTAAAAATTTCTTGAACACCTCATGTACTAGCATATAACATATACAAAAACACAACTATGACATTCATAGGGTGTTTAGAAAATTTTACCGATCAATCTCTTGAGATTGATGATGGCTCCAACTTAGTTGATATACAACTAAGCTCTTCAAGGCAAGACAAATCTACAAGCTTCCTTTCTTCAAAATCAAGCCCACCACCAAACTTAAAAGATCCACCTTACACTTGCATTAGAAATTGTAGGGCATTTTTCTTTGAGAAGAGAATTGTTTCTCCAACTATTGAAGAACAAGATGAGAGAAAAATTTTGAGAGAATGACCTTAAAATTTTCGGCCAAGGTGATGGTTTAGGGAGAGTGAATGAGTTGTCTTGGTTGTGGGAAAAGCTAAAAACACCTTTTAGCATCCCAAGCCTTGGAGATTGAAAAAGTTGTCTCCCAACCTTTCACCTCCCATGCATGCAATGTTATTTGATTTTTAACAATTAAAAATCCATGGACTTAATTTAATTATCTCAAACATATTTGAGACTAATTAAACATTACTTGAATTTACTCAAGCCCACTAGTTTAATAATTATTTCTAATTGGACTCTACAAACCCAATGTTATTTAATTAATTCAACAATTGAATTAATTTAATTATTTGGACTCTACTAGGTCCACTAGTGTTTAATTAATTCAACACTTGAATTAATTTAATTTAGTACATAATAATGTTTATGAAAATCACAATTTTCAAATACATTATTTATTTGGTCAACTTTTAATTTTAGGAACACATTCATAAATTAAAAGTTACATTCTCTAATAGAAGTCGTACTTCTATTTTTCTTTACTCTTATAAACTCCTTTATAAGTCGTTCAACACATTGAACTATTTTACTTCTCAACGGGATCTAGAAAGCTAGTACTTGTGTGGCCCTCAATGGTTCACTGATACAACTAGCCGTGGGTTCACATATCCATGTGATTCGGACTAAACATGTCCTTATACGAGCATACCCCAATTGCTCCATTCCTAATTATCAACTCCTTGATAATAAGAACGTTAGAACTCAAGTCTGATAGTACCCAACCAATCATGTTAAACGCCTAGCAGCATCGCTTACATGATTCCCTAGGTATCAAATGATAGTGCCTGCAAGAACCATTCAATTATGGTTAGCGTACAGTACGGTCCCTTCATCTCATATATCCCGACCGATTCGACAACCATTGGTATATCGAGAGTTGTCAATGAATCGATACTATGTGTCATGTCGTAGTTGCATCGATGGTGTAATCTATGAAACCCCTTTCATAATTACCACCATACTCTGATCAGAGATTTCAAACTACATATACATGAAAAACACATAGGATATCCATACCCGTAGGTAAGCGGTGAATCCCCGACTACAATGCATCGACTCCTATATGTTTCGACAGAACACCCAACCTTGCCACCTGATGACCCCATGAGAGTCGGTAAACAAGTCAAAGTGTAATTCTAGCACATAGAGTCTCAATGTTGTCCCGGGTCATAAGGACTAATGGTGTACAACCATAAACTAGGACTTTTCCACTCGATAAGTGAGAACCACTTGGAAAGTCCTTTAATAGAGGGTTGTTCAGTGCACTCTACCAGGAGCACCTATCTGCATGCTCGGACATCACAATGTCCCCTACCAATGAAACATGGTACTCACATCGCAGATACTAGTCTCAAGCTCGAGCGGCCTATATCCTTCTTGGCGGCGGCTGAATCGACTAGGAACCGTTTAGAATATACAGTATTCCAAATATGAGTTTCATGATACTCATCATATGAGCATCCCATATTCTTTCTACTATTTGTATATTCAAGGGCTTTATCTATGCAACTAGCATGGGTATACAGATAAAGATGTGCCAAAACAATAATTTCAAATATTATTAAAATAAAGACTGTTTATACATAGAGTTTCATTGTGAACACTCGGCCAACACTTGGCTCGACGTGCACCTACTCTAACAATCTCCCACTTGCACTAGAGCCAACTACCCATATACTTCAAACCCATTGATTCGCGATGCTTCTCGAATAATGGTCCCGGTAAAGGCTTAGTTAGTGGATCAGCAACATTATCTGCGGAGCCGACTTTGTCGATCGACACTTCTCCTCTTTCCACAATCTCTCGGAGGATGTGGTACTTTCTCAATACATGTTTGGACTTCTGATGAGACCTTGGCTCCTTCGCCTGAGCTATGGCTCCCGTGTTGTCACACATCACCGGGATAGGAGCAACTCCATTAGGAATGACGCCCAACTCTTGGACGAAATTCCTAATCCAAACAGCCTCCTTTGCTGCAGCTGATGCAGCAATATATTCTGCCTCAGTGGTGGAATCCGCAGTACTGTCTTGCTTGGAACTCTTCCAAGAGACAGCACCACCATTGAGCATGAATATGAATCCAGAGGTTGACTTCGAGTCATCGATATCGCTTTGGAAGCTAGAGTCGGTATAGCCTTCCAATTTCAGTTCTCCACCCCCATAGACCAAGAACAACTTATTGGTCCTTCTCAAATACTTGAGGATGTCTTTCACAGCTTTCCAGTGTGGAAGACCAGGGTTCGATTGATATCTACTCACTACACTTAGTGCGAAAGCCACGTCAGGACGTGTAGATATCATCCCATACATGATGCTACCAATCGCAGATGCATAAGGAATGCTTGTCATCGCCGCTATCTCTGCATCAGTCTTGGGAGACATAGACTTGGATAGGGACACGCCATGACACATTGGTAGATGTCCTCTCTTGGACTCATCCATCGAGAACCGCTTCACGATGGTATCAATGTATGTGGACTGGGTGAGACCAAGCAATCTTCTTGATCTATCTCTATAGATCTGTGTTCCTAATACAAAAGATGCTTCACCCAAGTCCTGCATCGAGAACTTACTTGCTAACCATATTTTAGTTGATTGCAACATTCCTACATCATTCCCAATGAGTAGAATGTCATCAACATAAAGCACCAGGAATGTCACAGCACTCCCACTGACCTTCTTATACACACAGGGTTCCTCAGGATTCTTAGTAAAACCAAACTCTTTGATTGTACTATCGAATCTGAGGTTCCAACTCCTAGATGCCTGCTTTAGACCATAAATAGATCTCTGAAGTTTGCATACCATATGCTCACTTCCGACAGATGTAAACCCTTCAGATTGAGACATGTAAATCTCTTCCTTAATATCTCCAGTAAGAAAGGCTGTCTTGACATCCATATGCCATATCTCATAGTCATACCATGCAGCTGTGGTTAACAATATCCTTATCGACTTAAACATTGCAACTGGAGAAAAGGTTTCCTCGAAGTCAACTCCTTGTCTTTGAGTATATCTTTTTGCCACCAATCGCGCTTTGAAGGTCAATACCTTCCCATCCGCCCCAAGTTTCCTCTTGTAAATCCATTTACACCCTATGGGAACAGTTCCCTCAGGTGGATCCACTAGATTCCACACTTGGTTCGAATTCCATCCATGAATAGGCTCATCATGGCCTTCTTCAAGAAGCAGACCATACCTCATAGGTGGTCTCGAGACTCTCTCGGATCTTTTAGGAGCTTGTATCTCCTCTCTTGGCTCTTCGGGTGTGGGTTCTTCAATTGTGGGTGTCTCTCGAACCTCTTCGAGTTCTATCATCTTCCCTTTTTTATCCAATAGAAATTCCTTTTCCAAAAAGGTTGCATTCCTAGAAACAAACACATTTGTTTCTTGGGGATGATAGAAATAGTATCCAACTGAATTCTTTGGATATCCCACAAAGTAGCATAAAATGGATCGACTATCCAATTTATCTCCCACTACCTGCTTCACATAAGCAGGGCACCCCCATATTCTAAGATGAGAATATTTGGGAGGCTTACCCATCCATATCTCATATGGTGTCTTATTAACTGCCTTTGAATGGATATTGTTCAACAACAGTGCCGCTGTCTCAAGGGCATATCCCCAAAAGGATGGCGACAACTCCGTGAACCCCATCATAGACCGAACCATGTCCATCAAAGTTCGGTTACGACGCTCCGAAACACCATTCAACTGCGGAGTAGCGGGCGGAGTCTACTGCGAGAGAATCCCATTCTCCCTAAGATACTCTTGGAACTCGGCACTCAAGTACTCACCATCTCGATCCGATCGAAGTGCCTTGATGCTTCGTCCCAATTGTTTCTCTACTTCACTTCTGAATTCTTTGAACCTTTCAAAGGCTTCAGACTTGTATTTCATCAAATACACATACCCATACCTCGAAAAGTCATCGGTAAAGGTGATGAAGTAGGCATGTCCATGCTTAGTGGTGATGCTAAGCGGACCGCACACATCGGTATGGATCAAATCCAATAACCCTTTGGCTCGCTCCACATGGCCCTTAAAGGGAATTTTGGTCATCTTTCTTTTTAGACAAGATCACAAGTCGCGAGAGCATTAATATCAGACATATCAAACATGCCTACTCCCACTAGCTTGTTCATCCTTCTTAGGAAAATATTTCCTAATCGAGCATGCCATAATTGTGCCGAATTTAGAGTATCTTGTTTTCGCTTGTTTGTTGTTGTTATTGCTTGAACATTGTTTAGTGTAATATCTTTCAACTTTAAGTTATAGAGATCGTTTTCAAGTTCTCTAATACCAATTAAATATTCATTCTTGTAAATGTTGCAAACACATTTGCTAAATAAACAAGAAAATCCATCTTTATCTAGCATAGAAATGGAAACAGTGTTTTTAACCAAGTCAGGTACAAACAAAACATCTCTCAAAATCAACTTAAAATCATTGTTCAATAACAAGTAAACATCTCCTATGGCCTTGGCAGCAACCTTTGCTCCATTGCCCATCCTCAAGCAGGTCTCACCTTCCCTGAGCCTTCTACTTCTTCCCATCTCCTGCAAATCATTACAGAGATGTGAGCCACAACCGTTATCTAATACCCAAGAAGTAGAGTTAATTGAAACGTTTACTTCAATATAGAACATACCATTTCCAGAACTCTTCTGGGCAAGATATTTCCTGCAGTTACGCCTCCAATGTCCAGGCTTCTTGCAGTGATGATAAATATCAACGGTCCTGTCAGCCTTGACTGGTGTGGCTGCCACAGCGGGACTCGGAATCTGCCTCTTCAAGGGCATGTTCTTCTTGGGACGTTGGAAAGAACGCTTCTTTCTCTTCCTAAGTGGACCGGTCTTCGTACCAGATGAAAAGCACACATAAAGAACCGGCTTCTCTTTCTTGATGGTGGACTCAAAAGTCACAAGCATGTTCACCAACTCCTCAAGGATCGGCCCCATCTTGTTCATGTTGAAGTTCACCACAAAAAGATCAAATGAGCTAGGCAATGACAACAGCAACACGTCGGTGGCCAACTCCGAAGGCAAAATCAGATCCATGCCAACGAGCTTATCCACGGGCCCAATCATCTTTAGGCCATGCTCATGGACCGAGGCCCCGTCTCGCATGCGCAAAGTGATTAGCTTCTTGACGGTAGCATGCCTAAGAGGCCGAGTTTTCTCACCAAAGAGCTCCTTGAGGTGCAAATGAATGTCAGCAGCACTCTTTGCATCCTCAAAACGCCTCTGCAGCTCATCATTCATAGAAGCCTGCATATAACACTTGGCCTTCAAGTCATGGTCACACCAATCCTTGTAGGTCTGCAATTCCTCAGGAGTGCAGCTAGTCGGAGCCTCAACAGAGGGCGACTCATTCAGTGTATATGCAATCCTTTTCGAGTTTAAGACGTTTTTCAAGTTTCTTAGCCAAGTGAGGTAATTAGGTCCGGTTAATATGTGCTTTTCAAGTATTGCAGATAGCGGATTGCGAATCGAAGACATTGTCAAAAATTTGTACTGAAAAGTAAAACAGATAAATGTTAATGACTATTTTAAAATATTTAGTAAGATATAAAGTATGGACTTTACTTTATAAATTTTCGCTCCCACTGTTTTGACATTTTCACTATCCTCTAGTGAAAACGGGAAACTCCTTTCCTCAGTAGGTACGTAAGGTTCAATTAGCGAATTATGATCCCGAATAATATCAGCAAATCACAATTCCTAAAAGGTAGTTTCCAATTGCATCACCATGCAACCCTCTACGTAAACTTTTGTCTCACGTTTGATTAGGACCCAATAATATGACGTCGTTCATCTTTACGTGTCAAGCCTTACCCATCGATGTTGAACCTTAATGGACGGTCGCCATGAGTTACCTCAATAATATGAGCCGAAATCATGAGAGTTCCACGTAGTTCACATCACCATGTCAATGGATGTCACAGCTTTCCAGCACCCAAGGCCCCCTCAATAATATGAGCCGAGCCTCGAGCACGGGTAGCGTTCATCATGCACCCATTGTCGATGGAAGACATGGAAATTATAAACAAATTTATAATTCTCCTTTTTGGGCTTGATATTAATTTTGAATCTCATTCAAAATGAGGGTTTTTAATTTTGAAAGGTCTCATTATTAATTTTATTTAAAAAACTCGCCATGTTTGATCGTATGTTTGCCGGATTCATGCAACTTTGTTATTATCATAATAATAACGCACATACTCATTATTTATAACATATCATGCATATATTATAAACAGAAAACAAACAAGGATGATCAATCGCCCCAATACTAATGGCCCGTGTGAGCTAAACACGGGCCTAGGTCCAATCCTAGGGAAATGCATGGGATGCAAATGCAACTATTACATTAGCTTCCAATATTTACATGTCTTCGATCTTCATAATCATCAAGGCCACCATCTTCCAATCTTGATCTTCTACTATACTAATATTTACAAATAAATATTCATGGCAAATAGGGATACATCTCATGGGGGTGGGAACGGGCCATAAACCAAGCCCACTTAAATTTGATAATTATTACAATCATTCAACACAAAATATCCTAGCATACACCTAGCAAACTAGGCTTAGGCTTTTGATCATCCTTCATGCATAATATCACATATCATTCACCATCGATTAATTATCACAATAATTAATTGATCCAATCACTAACCGCCACGATTATAAACTAAATTAACAAAGTATACAAACACATTTGTCTACTTTCTAATTAATTTATTTATAACCGAATTTCTTGTAAATCACAATTTACTATACATAATTAAAGTCCAACTTCAATTATTTATTTCATGAGAAAATATTTGCAAATTTTGTAATTTTAAACTTAAGGGCCCAAAAAATCATTCTTCACAAAAAACATTTTGGCCCATTTAAATTTCACAAATATGTTAGCCATCCAATGGCCCAACAACTCAAGGCCCACGACACTTTGATATTTCAAAACACCTTTTGAAAACCCTAGTCGTCATTGCCGTCGTCGGAGCTCCGTCTCCAGATTCCGGCCAACTCACAAAAAAATATTTTTCTTTTTTTTTTTTTAAATTTCGAAGGAGGGCTGTTCGGGTTCGGGCAGCTTGGGGCAGCAACAAGCTGGCCGAAATGTGCCTCCAACATGCCTTGATTTTGTTGCAAAAATTTCATCTCATGCGGTTAGAAATCGATCTCAATATAATATTATGTATATGCTACACAAACTAGCACTCTTAGCTCTGATACCACTTGAAAGGGGATCGGTTACGGGTGTTCAAATGCGCAGCGGAAGTTTTAAATGTTTTGAAAAGCACAAAACCGAAATTTTGATTTAAAAATTTCTTGAACACCTCATGTACTAGCATGTAACATATACAAAAACACAACTATGACATTCATAGGGTGTTTATAAAATTTTACCTATCAATCTCTTGAGATTGATGATGGCTCCAACTTAGTTGATATACAACTAAGCTCTTCAAGGCAAGACAAATCTACAAGCTTCCTTTCTTCAAAATCAAGCCCACCACCAAACTTAAAAGATCCACCTTACACTTGCACTAGAAAATGTAGGGCATTTTTCTTTGAGAAGAGAATTGTTTCTCCAACTATTGAAGAACAAGATGAGAGAAAAATTTTGAGAGAATGACCTTAAAATTTTCGGCCAAGGTGATGGTTTAGGGAGAGTGAATGAGTTGTCTTGGTTGTGGGAAAAGCTAAAAACACCTTTTAGCATCACAAGCCTTGGAGATTGAAAAAGTTGTCTCCCAACCTTTCACCTCTCATGCATGCAATGTTATTTGATTTTTAACAATTAAAAATCCATGGACTTAATTTAATTATCTCAAACATATTTGAGACTAATTAAACATTACTTGAATTTACTCAAGCCCACTAGTTTAATAATTATTTCTAATTGGACTCTACAAGACCCAATGTTATTTAATTAATTCAACACTTGAATTAATTTAATTATTTGGACTCTACTAGGTCCACTAGTGTTTAATTAATTCAACACTTGAATTAATTTAATTTAGTCCATAATAATGTTTATGAAAATCACAATTTTCAAATACATTATTTATTTGGCCAAATTTTAATTTAAGAACACATTCATAAATTAAAATTACATTTCTCTCATAGAAGTCATACTTCTATTTTTCCTTACGCCTATAAACTCATTTATAAGCCGTTCAACACATTGAACTATTTTCTCCTTTATAGAAGTCATACTTCTAATTTTCCTTACGCTTATAAACTCCTTTATAAGCCGTTCAACACATTGAACTATTTTACTTCTCAACGGGATCTAGAAAGCTAGTACTTGTGTGGCCCTCAATGGTTCATTGATACAACTAGCCGTGGGTTCACATCTCCATGTGATTCGGACTAAACATGTCCTTATATTAGCATACCCCAATTGCTCCATTCTTAATTATCAACTCCTTGATAATAAGAACGTCAGAACTCAAGTCTGATAGTACCCAACCAATCATGTTAAACGCCTAGCAGCATCGCTTACATGATTCCCTAGGTATCAAATGATAGTGCCTGCAAGAACCATTCAATTATGGTTAGCGTACAGTACGGTCCCTTCATCTCATATATCCCGACCGATTCGACAACCATTGGTATATCGAGAGTTGTCAATGAATCGATACTATGTGTCATGTTGTAGTTGCATCGATGGTGTAATCTATGAAACCCGTTTCATAATTACCACCATACTCTGATCAGAGATTTCATACTACATACACATAGGATATCCATACCCGAAGGTAAGCGGTGAATCCCCGACTACAATGCATCGACTCCTATATGTTTCTCCAAAACACCCAACCTTGCCACCTGATGACCCCTGAGAGTCGGTAAACAAGTCAAAGTGCAATGCTAGCACATAGAGTCTCAATGTTGTCTCGGGTCGTAAGAACTAATGGTGTACAACCATAAACTAGGACGTTTCCACTCGATAAGTGAGAACCATTTGGAAAGTCCTTTATGGAGGGTTGTTCAGTGCACTCTACCAAGAGCACTTATCTGCATGCTCGGACATCACAATGTCCCCTACCAATGAAACATGGTACTCACATCGCAGATACTAGTCTCGAACTCGAGCGGCCTATATCCTTCTTAGCGGCGGCTGAATCGACTAGGACCTGTTTAGAATATACAGTATTCCAAATATGAGTTTCATGATACTCATCATATGAGCATCTCATATTCTTTCTACTATTTGTATATTCAAGGGCTTTATCTATGCAACTAGCATGGGTATATAGATAAAGATGTGCTAAAATAATAATTTCAAATATTATTAAAATAAAGATTGCTTATAAAACATATCATATAAATATGATTGTTGGGTTAAGCGTATATGATTGAGAGCAGTACGGAGATGAATGACCTCCTGGGAAGTTAACGTTAATCAAAAAGCTTAAGTTGTGTCGCTTGATTTGGTTGATTAGGTGAGTCGTAAAAAAGCGATGTCGGATCTTAACGGGTAATATTGTCTCTGTTGGAGACAAAGCCGATGGTATGAAATGTTTAGATAGATCTCTAAGATATATGAAACAACACTAACAGATAAACACGCACATCATCGAACTCATGAGCATAACAGCTCGATCAATTAACACTCAAGTAGGTGCACTCTGCGCTGACACAAGTATAGAAAATAAAATTACGTTTTGACTAACAATTATAACTTTCGACTGAGTGATAATCACTTGATCTTAAGACAATTATCTCCTTGACATATCAACATATCAAACATATCACCCATCCATAATAATAATAATAATAAAAGTTTTATAAAACCTTGCAATATTCAAAATATATCCTTTATTAATATTAATTATTTTTATAATTGTTTTCTTGAGAAGTTTTCATAATTTTTTAGATTAAATAGAAATTTTACGCATTCGACAAATTTGATTTCAAATTACTATCAAATTTGATTACACCTTATTTAGTTTTATTCGTGTGATAATATTGTCAGTTAAATTATATGTAATCAAATTAAATAATAAAAAACCATTTCATATTTCAAATTTTTAAAAAATTACTACTAAAACAAAATGAATTAAGATTCAATTAAATTTTGTAGTGATTTTAAATCAAAATTTTCATATATTAAAAATTTCTATTTAATTTAAATAATTATGATCAAATTATATATATAATAAAATTAAAATAATTAAAGATTATTACATTTTTATATTTTAAATTAAAATAAAATATTATACGAACAAAAATAACTCAAGTGAATACTTCTCAAAAAATAATTTTGAAAATATAAAAAATTGCAATTTGTACATGTAATATTAATAAAAGGTATATTTTGAAAGAATAGAGTTTTTTGGATTACATATATTTTCTAGTAAATCATATTTTCAAATACTAAAGTTATGATACTTCTAAAAAAAATAATTATGAAAACATTATAAATTATAATTTGTATAAGTAATATTAATAAATGATAAATTTGGAATGTTGTAGAGATTTTTGAATTCTAAAACTTTTTTTTAATGGAGAAATACTATGTAGGATATGTAAAAACATTAAGGGGTAGTTTTATTTTCACATTTATTTGAGGTTTTTGTCAACATACTTAACCAAAATTTATATAGTTACGGAGGTTAAAAGTGTATTCTAGCTTTGTAATTGTAGGGGTTAAATAGAATAATAAAACAATATTAATTGGACATTGGGATATAATTTAGGGTTTTAATTGAAATTACCCCAAAAATACTGAATTTTATGGGTCAATTCTCAATTTGGTACCTCTTGTGGTCTATGTTTAAATTTTAGCGAATTGATATGAGAGGCGATTTTTTTTTTTTTTTTTGAGTTTGTGGAATAGATTGTTACAATTGAGTCTTGAACTCAGATTTTGTCTAAAACTTGAGAATTTGATATTATATGAACTACAACTCATCGACGACATACAAGAATCTTTATACCTTAGACGAAGTTTTTAAGTATGAATTTGTGTTGATCCGTGAACTGAACTATACCTGTCATGTTTATTATTTCATATAATATGAGTCAAAGATCAACTACCGATCGACGAGAAGTTAATTTATAATCCATTTGGATCTAAGGATTTCATGGATTTGGTTTTCAATTCTTTGCCACAAATCAACTCAAATTGTTTGGAGAGTTTTCAAATCTGTTGGATTCGAATGTTATATAATTTCAAAATCAAGCCGTTTTCCTAATCAAACCAACGTATTTCAAATTCCTAAACATTTGGAGACAAATCAGATGCATTATTTCAAATCCAGATATGTGATGAAAAGTGTGATACACAGAGCTCAGAGTGATATATGGTCTAAAATATGAGTGATTAATACATGAAAGATGTGAATCTCACAAACAGCTTGGCAACGTGGAGCATTAATGAACCGATTGGAGACCAGAATGAGAGTCATAAAAAGATTTTATATCCATCTTCTTTTTCAGGAGTTATAATTTAAAAACTCCCAAGTGTGATTGATTTGAGACAATTCTGGAATGAGTGACCTCTTGTGAAGTTTTTGAGGATGAGTGTGAGTGAGGATATAAACATGCAGGAAAAACTCGTGTTGGTACAGTGGAGACAACCATCGAATATGAGGCATTACAGTTGGTATCAGAGTATGAACTTTACTAGTATGGTGTGTTTCGGGGACGAACCAAGCAAAAGCTAGTGAGAATATGATACCCTGAGCCAAAATTTTAGGGTGATACATGGTTCACAATATGAGTGTATAATACTTGAAACATTGGAACTCTTGGCGACGAGGAGCATGAATGAACTGATCCAACATAAGAATTAGATACATAAAAAGATTTGATAAATATTACTAAAATCAACAAGGTGCATCTTTTTTTCCGGAGCTCGTCACATAAGAGCTCCAAAGTAAACATGCTTGACTTGAGACAATTTTGAGATGAGTGACCCTCTAAGAAGTTTCTTAGGATGCGTGTGAATAATGACATAAACACGTTGGAAAGATATGTGTTGATATATAGTAGGAACAATCATCGAATCTGATTCGTTACAAAATGCTTCAATCCAAATAAGACCTTACCAAAATGAGTGAAGAAATATGAGCAAACTTGCAATAACTCCCCATCTCCAAACTTAACTTTCTTCTCACTCCCCATCCCTTCAAATCTTTGTTTGAGCTCCCCAATTTTTTAAAATTTCCAAAAATAATCCTTAGTCTTCATAATTATGGTACATGACATTGTTTTACCTATCGAACATGTTCTTAAAAGTATATAGCCTAAAGATATGCAGCTACGCAAAGTTTCAAGCCTATATACTATGTTCAGATGATCGATTTTTATTTAATAGCCCATCATGCTTCCGTATAATAAATTGAATAGTTTACATCTTTGACCGGAGTGCCGTCGGGTTGTATCCACCGGATTTTACAGACTGTTCCTCATAGTCTAACCACGCAGTCTCAATAGATGGTTCCTGATATAGATTTCTTCAACGGCACCTATCACAACCCCATTTCGTTTCCTATCTCAGGGTGTGTGGTAAAGTAGTTCAATTTGAAAATAATACATGAGATGGACTATAAGCTTTGGTCTTTTTATTTAAACATACAAACTATTATTACACAGTAACCTTCTGTAGAGGAGGAAGAACTTGCTTAGCTACTTATAGTAGACGGAGTTACAACACACATAAACTAGTAAGAGAAAATATTACAATTTATTTGAAAGAAAATGAAGAGGTTGAATGATGCATTCATCTTCTTTCTGCATTCGTATTTATAGAAATCTTGGTGGATTTGAAATTCGGACTTCAAAACTTGTGAATTCTTTTGCCAGTTGTGACCGACAACATCTTGTGAGTGGTGGTCTTTTCAACCACTAGTTGGTGGCTTTTCTTTGATAGGTGATTGAGTGGTCCATATTTCCACTAGTTATTGGAGTCGTCTTTTAGTGGTGATTCATCCTCCACTAATAGAGTGGTTGGATCACATGTCTACTTTTCTTCGTCGGGGAATCTTTTGTTTTTGTATTGTCCCAGATGATATTGTTTTTTGTGTGGTCCTTCACCACTTGTTCATGTTTCTACAAGATGCTTTCGGTCCGATATGGGCCTAAAGTCATTTCCAAATTATTGTTCCTTTTGCTTTGGGTATTTTGGGCAGATGTTTTCTGACCATCTTCCCACATGATCCATGTTACATAATTTTGACGGGTTTCTTTATTCTCCGGCAGTTTGTTATTCCATTGAAGATTTCTTTTCTTTTCAAATAGGTCTTCTGCAAAACATGTTTTTTTTCCTGTCATAATATTTAACATGAATGATCCATTTACAAAATTATGATAAAACTTAAATGAAAACTTGACTTTGTCCATCTCGATTAGACAGACCCATAGACCCCATGCTCTTCTGATAGAGATGTCATCTTCAGTTATTGAAGCAATGAGGGTGTTTCTTCTCTTGGAGGATCCTTGATAAATCTTTGATCATTTGTGTTCGGCCTCCTTATCTTGATAAAATGAAAGGCTTCGTGTGAGCCTTTTTCTGTTGGTTCTGGTGCTGTACTAAAAAAGTATAACTCCAGAATATCTCCTCTAGACAAAAGTCGTTGTTTGTCCATGTTTTATGAATAGCTTCCTGGATCCATTTAGGTAAACTTGAGATTTCTGGGAAGCTGGGTGATAGAATATAAACCGAGGCAAGAGCCCCGAATTCATATCATACTTTTACCTCATTTGGATATGAATTTGATTTCATCCATACCTAGGGATATTTTTATGATACATCAACCATGATTGTGGCTGGGTTAATGCCTATTCTTGTTTTTAATTTCTCTCAGTTTTGTTGATACAGGTGAAATGGAGAAACTGCATTTTCATTAGTACCAACCTTAGATTTATCCTTGTCTGTATTAAGTCTAAGGTTTATATTTTCATCTTCAATCCCCGAGGTGAAGGGTTGACTTGAAGACTCGAGATAAGGATCTGGAGTTTCAATTTTTTTTTCAGTTGACTCATCTGAGGATAATCCCGACTTAACACTTGTGCTATGGGTATTTGAATCTCCCAGATATAAAGTCATGTACTCGAAAACTCTCTATTTGGGAAACTGGTGACTTCTCAATGCCTTGGAGGATAGACCTTTATATTGTAGACCATAGCTGGGTATAATCATGTAAACATCCTGTAATTCGATCATAGACTATTCTATTATCAGCTTGTTGTAGCATACCAGCAACTTCTGCATTTAGGGCAAGCTTGTGAACTCTTTTTGAAGCATTTCAAGGTGTTCTCTCAAATGTCTCTGTATTTTTATTATGGCATCAATATCACCGTTATCCATCTCTTGTTAAAAAGTCTTAAAACTCTGATAAGTTCCATCGAATTTTATTAATTTTTTAAACAATTTTATTTCTTTATATCTAACCTTGGTTAGATCTTCCTATTTCAGATATTTCAAAGTTTTGGAATAAATCATGCAAATAATTAATCTCGAATCTGGGTTCGGATACATGTTATTTGAGAAAATTCTCCTCCTTAAACATTTAATTACACAGTAATAATTTTGTATGTTTGAAATAATTTTACACAAGCTCTGATACCATCATACGACTCAGTAAAATCAATCATCAAAATCAACACATATAAGGGTATTTTTGTCATTTTTATTATTTTAAGGAGTTTAAACAAAGTTTTTTGGGTGTAGAAAGTTAGAATAAATTTATGTTTGGATTTAGGGATTTACCTCCAATTTACCCAAGAAATGTTTAGTTTTTAAAATATTTTAAGTTGTTCATTCTAATTATTTCTTTGAAAATATAGTATGCACATTTCAACACTAGAATTTAACTTGCAAGTTCTTGTCCAATAAATTTTTTGCTAAATACAATGAAACTAAGAATATTATTTTTTATACTATTTTTATTTATTTTTGAGGAAAAGTGGAACTAATGAAGAAACATTTGATTTTAAAATTCAATTTGTGTATAATGTCTAAATTGATTCAAAATTATTATTTGATTTGTGTTGTGAAAAAGTAAAAATTTACGATAAAAAGTAAAAATCTCAAACTCTCAAAATTATCACACTACATACTTTATAATATTTTTCTCTCAACTCAATTGTGATTTTCTTCACAAATGAGATATCTATTTATAGAAAATCTTTACAAATAATTCAAAAATAAATACATCATTACCTACATCATCACACACTAATTTTCAATGTTTACAACTTTTCAACATTCAAATATTCAACATACACATTTTAAATATTAATTTTCAACACTCCCCCTTGTGATGATTATGATATGATGATGTATTCATTACGTGTTTTTGTACTGCCTCATTAAAAACCTTATTAGGAAAAACTCATTGGGATAAAAACCATAGTAAAGGAAAAAGAGTGCAGTCACGTAAACTCCCCCTCATGTTGATACGAACAATTCTTCACAAATTTCATAGATTGCGCATCCCAATATTATATATGTGCTTTCTGAATATTGTCGTAGGAAGTGCCTTTGTGAAGAGATCTGATGAGTTTTCACTTGATTGAATGTGACGAACATCAATACATTTATTCTTCTCAAGCTCTTTGGTGAATGCGAAGAACTTAGGAGGAATATGTTTAGTTCTGTCGCTTTTTATGTATCCTTCTTTCATTTGAACAACACATGCAGCATTATCTTCATATAGTATCACAGGCTTCTCGTCGAATGATAATCCGCATGAGATTTGGATATGTTGGGTCATTGATTTTAACCACACACATTCACGGCTTGCTTCATGTAGTGCAATAATCTCGGCATGATTTGATGAAGTTGTTACGAGCGTTTGTTTCTGTGAACGCCAAGAAATTACAGTGCCTCCACGACTAAATACATATCCAGTTTGGGAACGTGCCTTATTTGGATAAGATAAGTATCAAGCATCAACATAACCAATTATACTTGGATTAACATCTTTTGAATACAAAAGTCCCAAGTCTGTCGTTCCTCGTAGATAACGGAATATATGTTTAATTCCATTCCAGTGTCTCTTTGTTGGAGATGTGCTAAATCTTGCGAATAAATTTACAGCAAAAGATATATCAGGCCTTGTACAAATTGTAAGATACATAAGGGCACCGATAGCACTTAGATATGGTACTTCTGGACCAAGAATATCTTCATCATCTTCACATGGACGGAATGGATCCTTTTCTATGTTTAATGATCTAACAACAATTGGAGTACTTAAAGGATTTGATTTATCCATATTAAAACGTTTAAGGATCTTTTCTGTATAATTTGTCTGGTGAACAAATATTCCACATTCTTTTTGTTCAATTTGTAAACCCAGACAATACTTGGTTTTTCCAAGATCCTTCATTTCAAATTCTTCCTTCAAGTATGACACAACTTCATGAATTTCATTATTCGTTCCAATGATTTTTAAATCATCAACATATACCGCAATAATTACGCATCCAGATGTTGTTTTCTCAATGAAAACACAAGGGCATATTGAATTATTCACATAACCCTTTTTCATCAAATGATCACTTAGCCGATTATACAACATTCGGACAGATTTCTTTAACATATATAATGATCTTTGTAATTTCACAGAGTAACATTCTCTGGGTTTTGCACTTTGTGCTTCAGGCATCTTAAATCCTTCAGGGATTTTCATATATATATTACTATCAAGTGCTCCATATAAGTAAGCTGTAACAACATCCATATAACGCATTTCTAAATTTTCAGATACTGCCAAGCTAATCAAATACCGAAACGTAATTGCATCTATCACGGGAGAATACGTTTCTTCATAATCAATTCCTGGCCTTTGAAAAAAACCTTGTGCAACAAGTCGAGCTTTATATCTTACTATTTCATTTTTCTCATTTCGCTTTCGAATAAAAACCCATTTGTATCCAACAGGTTTTACACCTTCAGGTGTAAGGACTATAGGTCCAAAAACATTACGTTTATTTAGCGAATCCAATTCAACCTGGATGGCATCTTTCCATTTTATCCAATCCTGCCGATTTTTACATTCACCAAAAGATTTTGGTTCATGATCTTCATTATCATTTATGATGTCGATTGCCACATTATAAGAAAATATATCATCAATTTCTTCTATATCTTTTCGGTTCCATATTTTTCCAGTATTAATATAATTGATAGAGATTTCATGATTCTCGTCAGTTTGTGGTTCTGACAAAACATTTTCATCATCATGTGTTTCTTCAGGAACATCATTCTCTATTTTGTGATCATTATGTGTTTCTTCAGGAACATCATTCTCTATTTTGTGATCATTGTGTTTCTCTATGAATTTTCTTTTTCGAGGATTTTTATCCTTGGAACCAACTGGCCTTCCACGCTTCAGGCGTTTAATGACATCATGACTATCTTCAATTTGTTTCTTCGGAATTTCAATTCGAGCAGGGGCATTTGCAGCATGTATATATGATTTAGTTACCCCTTTTGTGTCTGCAAATGCATCTGGTATTTGATTTGCTATTCTTTGCAAGTGCACAATTTGCTGTACATCTTTTTCACATTGTTTTGTTCTTGGATCCAGATGTAACAATGATGATACATACCATGTAATTTCTTTTTCGGTATGTTTCTGTTCTCCCCCTAACATTGGGAAGATTTCCTCATTAAAATGACAATCAGCAAAACGTGCTGTGAACACGTCGCCTGTCTGTGGTTCAAGATATCGAATGATCGATGGACTATCATAACCAATATAAATTCCAATCTTTCTTTGAGGTCCCATTTTCTTTCGTTGAGGTGGTGCAATAGGCACATACACCATACATCCAAAAATTCTCAGATGAGAAATGTCTGGTTCTTTACCAAATGCAAGCTGCAATGGGGAGTATTTATGATATGCACTTGGTCTGATGCGAATTAATGAAGCAGCATGTAAAATTGCATGTCCCCATATAGAAATAGGGAGCTTTGTTTTCATAATCATTGGTCTAGCAATCATTTGCAGACGTTTAATCAATGATTCAGCCAATCCATTTTGAGTATGTACATGAGCAACAGGATGCTCAACAATGATTCCCATAGACATACAATAATCATTGAAAGTCTGGGAAGTAAATTCACCAGCATTATCAAGTCTAATTTTCTTGATTGTATAATCGGGAAATTGATTCCTCAATTTTATTATTTGAGCAAGTAATCTTGCAAATGCAACATTTCGAGTTGACAATAAACATACATGTGACCATCTGCTGGAGGCATCAATCAATACCATAAAGTATCTGAATGGTCCACATGGTGGATGGATTGGTCCACAAATATCACCCTGAATACGTTCAAGAAACATTGGTGATTCAGTTTGGATTTTGGCTGGTGATGGTCTTATAATAAGTTTTCCAAGAGAACATGCTNTATATCAAGAACATTATATAAGAATCATATCAGATTATGGCAATACCATAATTTCAAATCATCTCAAAACGTAGTAAAACATACGTCCAGTTGAAGCCTGCGTCGATAGGAACACAGTACTGAAGTCGGATTTAAAATCAGACGGACGGATCTTTCATAAATCACAAATCTACAAGACAAAAGGCGTAAGGATTTCTCGTAGTTTCCCAGGAGCTCTTCTCGTTTCTTGTTCAGGGAGGAATGAATGAATTGCACTTTATATATATCAAGTTGCATGTCTAAGTTACGTGTCCTCTTTTCACATATTTCAGGCGACGCTCGGGCGGTTGAAATATACCGCTCGGGCACGGCATTCTCTGTCAGGATATCAACTTTGTTCTACCCTGGCGCTCGAGCGGTNATAGGCACATACACCATACATCCAAAAATTCTCAGATGAGAAATGTCTGGTTCTTTACCAAATGCAAGCTGCAATGGGGAGTATTTATGATATGCACTTGGTCTGATGCGAATTAATGAAGCAGCATGTAAAATTGCATGTCCCCATATAGAAATAGGGAGCTTTGTTTTCATAATCATTGGTCTAGCAATCATTTGCAGACGTTTAATCAATGATTCAGCCAATCCATTTTGAGTATGTACATGAGCAACAGGATGCTCAACAATGATTCCCATAGACATACAATAATCATTGAAAGTCTGGGAAGTAAATTCACCAGCATTATCAAGTCTAATTTTCTTGATTGTATAATCGGGAAATTGATTCCTCAATTTTATTATTTGAGCAAGTAATCTTGCAAATGCAACATTTCGAGTTGACAATAAACATACATGTGACCATCTGCTGGAGGCATCAATCAATACCATAAAGTATCTGAATGGTCCACATGGTGGATGGATTGGTCCACAAATATCACCCTGAATACGTTCAAGAAACATTGGTGATTCAGTTTGGATTTTGGCTGGTGATGGTCTTATAATAAGTTTTCCAAGAGAACATGCTTTACATTGAAACTTATTATTCTGAAAGATCTTCTGGTCTTTCAATGGATGACCATGTGTATTTTCTATAATTCTTCGCATCATTGTTGAACCAGGATGTCCTAATCGATCATGCCAATTGGTTAATATTGAAGAATTATCAATTACCATGTTTGATTCAATGGGACGTATATGTGTATAATGCAATCCAGTAGGGAGCATTGGTAGTTTTTCAATCACATATTTCTTTCCTGATTTATATGTGGTAAGACACATATATTTCTCATTCCCTTCATTCATTGTTTGAGTATCATACCCATGGGAATATATATCATTAAAACTCAACAAATTTCTTTTCGATTGTGGTGAATATAAAGCATCATTGATCAAAAATTTTGTACCATTAGGTAACAAAAATTGTGCTTTACCACATCCTTTAATCAAGTCTACAGGACCTGATATTGTATTCACCATTGTTTTTATTGGTTTTAGTTCCAAGAAATATCTTTTATTTCGAAGGATAGTGTGCGGTGTACCACTATCAGGTATGCAAACTTCAGCTTGGTTCATAGCATTTTTCATATTTGAACTTCAAAAAAAAATGTGCAATGAAATAAAATTACTGACAATACATTTATAAAATTAAAATACAATACAATACATATTTAAAAATTTAACACACGATAAAATATTATCATACAAGTACATGGAAAAATAAAATTTTTTTTACATATCTATTCCACCAGCAAATTGGTCATTGTCTGAGAAATCAATCAGAAAATCTCCAGCATCAAAATGAGTTGAATTATTCAAATGTTCATTGTGTTCAGTAAAATTGGTCTCCTTTTTTTCCCCTTTAATGATTCTTTATAAAGTTTACAAAGGTGCTCAGGGGCTCGACAAATGCGGGACCAATGTCCTGGAGTACCACATCTGAAACAAGAACTTTCAAATCTTTTTGAGTGATTCTCATTAACACTCATATTCTCATGATGCCTTTTCGGTGGATGGTTTGGAACGCTCTTTTGAGATGAGTTATAGAAATAACTATCCGATTATTTTCAAAAACATGGCCGCGTCCACGACCACGACCACTTCCACGTCCACGTCCACGTCCACGACCACGACCTCGATTTTGTCCTCGACCAAAATCTTGTCTATAACTATGATTTTGGTTTCCAGGTTTACATTCATTTTTTCTTACGACATTTACTTCAGGAAATGCCGTTGAACCAGTGGGTCGTGCCTGATGATTTCTCATTAACAGCTCATTATTCTTTTCCGCCACGAGAAGACAGGCGATGAGTTCAGAATATCTCGCAAATCCACATACTTTATATTGTTGTTGTAGAGTTATATTTGATGCGTGAAACGTGGAAAATGTTTTTTCAAGCATTTCCGATTCTGTAACCTCATGTCCACAAAATTTTAGCTGCGAGATTATTCGATACATCGCTGAATTGTAATCACTGACTTTCTTAAAATCTTGAAATCTCAACGTATTCCATTCATCCCGGGCGGTCGGAAGTATAACTTCCCTTATATGTTCGAATCTTTCTTTTAATCCCTTCCACAAAACCATGGGATCTTTTTCAATCAGATATTCACATTTTAATCCGTCGTCGAGATGTCGACACAAAAATATCATGGCACTTGCCTTTTTTTGTGATGTGCATATACTATTTTCTTTTATGGTCTCATTTAGACCTAATGACTCAAGATGCATTTCTACATCGAGAGTCCATGGCATATAATTTTTCCCCGTAATATGAAAAGCAATGAATTCGAGCTTTGCCAAGTTTGACATGGTGGTACTAAAAAAAATTACGATGCATTGTATTAGTTAATTAATATTACAATACAAAGTAATGAATAAACAACAAATAGAAGCATTCGTAAAAATAAAAAAAACACACGAGGAGGATATTCTTCGATAAATACAAGACTCGTGAGTATGATAACCAAAATAATTAAAAATAACCTTAAAAAAGCCATCTTCTTTTTTTCTTCGAAAATTTGATGAAGAATAATTTTTAGAGAAGAAGAGAAAGTTGAAGTGATTGAATGTGTTTGTGAGATCATATTTATAGGGCAAAAACTAGCTGTTTTGTTACCGTTTATGACCGTTGGTGTTCAAAAAATAAATGTATGTATTTGTATAATTTTATGGTAATAATATGGTGTATATAATATTAGTCATGTTTTAAATAATTATGTATATCATATCACATTATTATAATGAAATATCATAAGATATTTTGTTTAAAAATCTTATAGGCTTTTATACTTGTCGTATCTCTTACCGAGAGTGTGGGATGTCATCTTAACATCCTCCCAGGATTTATAACAACTTTTTTTGAAAAATTTATTTTTATTATTTATAATAACATTATATTATATATTAAATATATAAACAATAAATAAATAAACAATAAAATAAATATTATTACTTTTGTTACCTTTTTCTTCTGTTTTGGAGCTTGGAAAAATATGGAGGACTTTTAGAGCTTCGTGCTGATAACGTGTTGTGAAAAAGTAAAAATTTACGGTAAAAAGTAAAAATCTCAAACTCTCAAAATTATCACACTACACACTTTATAATATTTTTCTCTCAACTCAATTGTGATTTTCTTCACAAATGAGAGATCTATTTATAGAAAATNCTGATAACGTGTTGTGAAAAAGTAAAAATTTACGGTAAAAAGTAAAAATCTCAAACTCTCAAAATTATCACAGTACACACTTTATAATATTTTTCTCTCAACTCAATTGTGATTTTCTTCACAAATGAGATATCTATTTATAGAAAATCTTTACAAATAATCCAAAAATAAAATCATCATTACCTACATCATCACACACTAATTTTCAATATTTACAATTCTTATTTTCAACATTCAAATATTCAACATACACATTTTAAATATGAATTTTCAACAATTTGAAATTTAATGAAATGGTCCCAATTGTAGGATTGGGACTTCAAGACGAGCATTTGGCGATGTTGAAAGGATTGGAGTTATATATGATATTTCATCTTGGGGTGGAGTTTGATTTCCTTGTACCAAGAATGTCAAGTTTTACAAATTTAACCGGATTTAGTATAAAATTATAAAAGTTTTTTTTTATTATAATTTTAATTTTATCAAGTCAATCAATATATTAAAGAAAGCATAAAATTGCAAAATTTAAGAACAAATGTATAAATTTTAGAAATTTTTTTTACTATCAAGAGTTATTATTATAGAACATTTAGGTCCTTCTCGAATTTTTTTGGTTTAAAATTTTATATTATCAAAATTTTAATCTAAAATTTAGTTTTTATCCAAAAACTAATTTTTTTAAAAAAAAGGATTAAAATTTTATCAAAAAATCTCACGCTTATTATTTATTTTTCATGCTTTTTCGTGCTTAATATAATCAACCTTAGGTCCATTGTTTTTCTCACACTTTTTTCATGA
Organism: Primulina huaijiensis; assembly: GCF_012295235.1. Lineage (NCBI taxonomy): Eukaryota > Viridiplantae > Streptophyta > Magnoliopsida > Lamiales > Gesneriaceae > Primulina > Primulina huaijiensis. The sequence goes on from NC_133322.1 coordinate 7,831,930, forward strand.
ATGAAAACTTTTTCTCAACGTTTTGCATTTAACTAGAGGTGTCAAAATCAGACACGACTCATCAACCTGACACGGTTCAACCCGAAAAAATCAGGTTTGGGTTTGGGGTTTTCGGGTTCGGGTAAGATCGGGTTAGACTCGATAACTAACCCGGAAAAAATGATCGGGTTAGGTTGGGTTGGGTTCGAGTCAACCCGAGTTGACCCAAAAATGTTTAATTTTTTTTTAAAAAATAATTAATAAATATTGCCTACATTTTTATATATTGTATGTTTGAAAAAATATTTATTGTATATTTATATCATAAATTTTCATAATTTAATATTTATTTTGAACATTTTTTATTTTTAAACAATTGTTTATTTGATTTAGTAAATATATTTTATTTTTTTACAATTAGACTTTCAAATTTAAATCATATATATGAGGGAGATTTTGTTATTATTTGTTAAGTTAAAATATTCGGGTTTGAGTTCAAGTTGAGAGTTTTCGGGTTGGCTCGGGTTCGGGTTGGGTTCGGATTGAGCAATTTTGAATAATACTATTGATCAACCCGACTCAATCCACCCGAATTGACACATTTACATTTAACCACGTTTAATCCGTGTTTTTTCACGATTATTAAATATTATTTTTGATAACATACTCCCATTTTTTATATTTCATCTTTAAATAAATGAGTAGGAATTCGTCAAACTCTCCACGTCTAACTCGGTTCTACCATAGAAAATATTTCATTTGAAGTGGATGTCTTTTAAACTATTTTTTTTGTGACGGGATGATAGATATCGCATTACCTAAACTAGTCGATACAAATGAAATGGTCCCGGTTGATATGGACGTGTCTAATTTGGTGACATATCCGATGTGACCAGGTTACTTGAAATGTTGGTCCTCTGGTCACACCACTTATTAAAATTACTGTCACTTTTTATTTTTAAATTATATTAAATAATTTTTCTCTATAAAAAATTTTCGTTTAATTTTTGGAATGTTATATTAATATTTTTTTATATAAAAATTCATATAAGATTGTCTCACACATTAATTTTGTGATACGAATCTCTTACTCATCTGGAAAAAATATATTACTTTTTGTGTCAAAGAAATACTTTTGATCCTAAATATGAATCATGTCGACCCATTTCATTGATATAGATTTGTGAGATCGCCTCACAAGATACATACTCTTATATTTTTAAGTTCAATAATAGACGTTGCATCAACTTATTTCAAAAAATATTTCAAGAATACATTAATATTAAACAGTAGTGTATATGAATTTCTTTAAAAAGTTAATTACCAGATAAAATTATCAGAAAATTTAAATATTGCCAAATTATGTTAAAGGAAAAAGTAGAAGCCTCCAATCGCCAAAAATAATTTTCTATTATTATAAACTATAAAAGAAAAATAGATGAGTAAAGAGAATTCATTAAAAAAAAAAAAGAGAGAGAATAAGTCAATACTCAAGTGCGATTTTTATTAAACACGATCACCCTATTTATAGGAGAAGATTACAACATTCAAACCTTTAAAATATTATCTTATCATACTTATCATGATTACAAATCTTTCAAATCTAATTAAATAAGATAATCATCTATAATAAGAATATATTTATAACATTCTCTCTTAGATGATTATTTGTACAAACAGTCGATTCGTCAAATATCCATTTGACAAGATGAGTGCTTAAGAAACTTCATTGGGACTCAATGTTGTCTCATTAAAACTTTTCAGTAAAACAAATTGGGAAAAATCCGAACGAAAGAAAAAGAGTACATTCATAGATTTTTTTTTGAATGTCTTCCCGACGATAGATACACATCATGAAACCTTGCTAGGAAAAACCCAGTGGGAAAAAATCCTAATGAAGGAAAAAGAGTACGACATCTCTCACTAATTGTTAATTTCTTCATTAAAAACCTTGTCATGAAAAGGCACGTGGGAAAAATAATAGACGAGGAAAAAAAATACAATTTTGACTGCTCCCTCTATTGAAAACATCAGTTGAAATCATCAATTCTTCGTAAATAGAACTTGTACATTGATTTGCCAAAAGTTGATACATGTGATAATTTTATAAAAAGATCAACCATATTATCTTCAGTTGTTGTTAATATCTTTATGTAAATCAATAATCTGTATGATATTGCAAAGAAAACCAGTCATGTGTCTTTCTAGTTGTAATTGTCTTCTTTACAGAAAATATATATATCACTATTGTAATTTGTGATATATGATGACGTATAAATTCCTATATATGGTACTTCAAGACCAGATATCTTTTCCTCATCTTTCAATTTGGCGAAAATGATACTTTGACTATCAAATGGTCAAAAAATCACAAATTGATGCAACTTATCAAAGTATTTTTGTACATTTTCTTTGTACAATAACTTATGTACATTTTTCTCGAAAATATTCAATCTATAATCGTACACAGAATTTCGTCTTTTCCATCTTATACACAAGATCATTATCATCGTCAATCAAACGATCTTCTAGATCCTTAATAAATTCATATCAACGTACGATGAAAATATAATTTGGGTAGACATCATCGACCTCCACAAACTTTATATCGGGCTTGATGTATGTCTCAATATTTTGTGTCAATTTATAATTCATATCTCTTTTGAGATAATATATTACTGAAGGATCGTGTGCTTGGCACCTTCGAGATGCTTCAAACACAATATTCTCCAATGAGCTGAAATAGCTCGTGTTCTAATAATGTTAACACCGATGAAATAAATCGAGTTTCGTTAAAGCACCAAGCGGAAAATACTCGAAGTAATCCTTCGTGAAGAAAGCTGCTATATTTGAAAGCATTTTAACATATGTAAACTAAATAACTGAAAAGCAGGGGATCAGTTCTGGGATATATAAGTTCAGTTATGGTAAGAACTGAACTGATAACACCTCGAACTGATCAAATCAGTTTAGAAAACGATAGTTAAACAGTTAATACACAAGGTATGTTTATGGATATTCAGAGACTTGAAATATTCCTACGTCACCCTTTCTACCACCTCAGGTAGGATTCACTAGAAGACTTTGATCTATACAACACTTTGTACAAACCCACTCAGCTTAGGATTTACGCTATTGTCTAATCTGAACTCCTAACCTAGACTGAAGGCAACACCTTTCAGCCAACACTTCTTTAACGTATGTGTGTCAAAGACTATATATACAAGTTTAATGTCTCTCTGCAAGACTGTATTTGAGTGGTGGTGTGTGTGCTTGTGTGTGAGAACTTGAACAATGAATACACCGGGAAGGTGTTCTCACACGCTGAGGGAAAAAGAGCTTCTAAACTAAGCTGATATATCTTTTGTATTCCTTCTGGGTTAATTGCTTCTTGAAAGCTGATAAGCAGTAAGTGTGCCCTTTCTTTTTCCACACTCTTGTGTCTCTCTCTTCTTTTCGTTGTTGATGGACTTAGTCTGTATTTATAGTAGCAAGATGATCGTACACCAAGACTCATCACATGTGATCGTTGCAGCTTTGAATGCGTTCCTTGAACTTCGTGTCTCGACTTTTTCGACAGCTCTTCTGAAATATTTTGTTTTTAAGCTTTGTTGCAATGTATTATTGTCCTTTGACTGGACATTTGCTTTTATACCGTTGTGCACAGCTGGATTCCATTGAGTAAGCTTGTCGTGTTCTGCAAACTGATTGATTCCTAACTGATGTTCTGAACTCGTCAGTTGAACTGGTCTTGAACTGGTGCGGTGAAATCAGTTTGCTCGTCAGCTGAACTGGTTTCACTTATTCAGTTGAACTAGTCAGTTGGGCTTTTCATCAGTTGAGCTCTTAATCAGCTGGTCAGGCTTCTGAAGATCTTCTGCTGAATCACTTATCAACTGATCAATTTGTTGAACCGGTCTTTGATACATCAGTTAGACTAATTCAGTTTGGGCAATCAGTTGGCACCTTCAGTTTGTTCTTCGAAAACTTCAGTTTTAGCTTGGTAACTAATCAGTTAGAAGCCTGATCAGTTTCAGTTTCCTGCGCACTTAGGTAAATCATTAGAAACAAAATAACAAGTTTTGTTATCATCAAAATCAAGATTGCGAACATGAAATTTTCCAACATATATTCTTCTTTGATATCAATTGTGTTCATTGGTAATATCACATTCATCTTATAGAATGCATCACACTAATTAGATAACTTTGAATAATTGTCTTCCTTTATTTCTCTTTGAATAAATAAAATACTATAACTAAGATATTGAAATTGAAAAATTAAACTTGAGAATTTAAACGTTCCTTTTCAATATTCATCAATAAATAAACATCAATATCCATATAAATAAACATTAATATCCATATAAAATAATGTTTCATTAAATAACATTAGGTTAAAAGAAAACAAAATATGGATAATTAATCAGATTCACGTGGTTATGCCATGATTTAAGAATTTACCAGAAGAATTATATATGCTGGTGGATGATAGCTTAAAAAAACATAATAGAAGCATCTTAGTTAACATAAAAATAACATGCAATGAAACATGGAATTGAAAATGGGTGACAGAGGATGAGAAATACATAAATGTTCTATGCTTAATTCACTGCCATGATCATGCATAGACTACCATAATCATCGATATTTAGTATAGATGACGATATCAATTAATTGGATTGACAATTTATTCTCTTTTTCGATTGATGGTGTTGTGGTTTCACTGCCATATATTCTCTTTCAAACATTCTGGTCTCACTGCCACATATTCATATGTATATTTTTATCAAATAGCATATGCAGTTCATCATTGAACATACATAACAAAATAATGACAAATGATAGATCATGCATTTTCTTTTGATATATCTTAGAGATTTAATCATCTTCTTTAGGAATATAGACAATTTTAGATCTTATATCGATATTTTTTAAAAAAATTGTAATAAATTTCTCAATTCATAATATCTTCAAAAAATATTTAACCAAAAGGGCATTAAATTAATATTTTTCAAGAATATTGTCAAATATTGGATCTTATATAAATATTCTTCATGAATATCAACAAATTTTTGATCTTTTGACCAATATTTCTTTACAAATATTGATATACTTTGTCATTGATCTATATATTTCAGTAATACTTATGGATCTTGGATCTAATATTAGATATAAGTCATGAATATCTTCAGTTTCTCAATATATGAAATCATTACATTATATCTTTATCATGAATTTCTTTATATTCTGAATCTATTTGGATTCTCAATATATATAAATCTTATATCATATCTTAATCATAAATTTTTCTCAATATAAAATCATGTTGTGCTACTTTAGAGTCATCGACATCATGATATTTCACGGGCACCAATATATCAATAATTATAATTGTGCTACTTCTATAGCACTAACAGACATCTCATAAAATTGAATATTGACAGCACGATGTGCTATTCCAATAGCATCAATAGAACGAGAAATATGTTTGTTTACAACATCGTGCTGATAACATGTTATAAACCATAAAAGAAATAGAGATGAGTAGAGATAATTCATAAAAGAAAGGCAAAAACTTGTGTGAGACGGTCTCACGGGTCATATTTTGTGATACGGATCTTTATTTGGGTCATCCATGAAAAAGTATTATTTTTTATACTAAAAGTATTACTTTATATTGTTAATATCGGTAGGGTTGACCCGTCTCACAGATTAAGATTCGTGAGACGGTCTCACATGAGACCCACTCAAGAAAGAAAAGAGAGAATGAGCCAATAATCAAGTGCAATTTTTATTTAACACGATCACCTTATTTATAGGAGAAGATCACAACATACAAACATTTAAAGATATTATCATGTCATATTTATCTAATTATCTTAATTACAAATCTTTCAAATCTAACTAAATAAGATAATCATCTACAATAAAAATATATTTATAACATTTTGATAATTTTTATTTTCTACTTATCATTTTAGCGTTGGACTTTCATCTGCCTAAGGTATTAAATATTTCACCAAGATTTATTTATTTTTCACATAAATTAAAAATTTTATTAAAAAAACAAATTTAATATTTTATCATTACCTAATTTATTCAGTTTTTTTTTTTAAAAAAAAATTATTCAAGAAATGACATTTTCAAAACTTAGTGAGTGAAGTATATTAATTAAAAAATAAAAATAAATATTATTAAATATAGAAACTTGACTATCTATAAAACATTATTTAAGGCTTCTGAACGAGACCTATCGGCTTCTTCAATGAGCGAGGACTCAACCCCCGCACATTATGTCTGGCCGGACGGGCTGAATTGATGAGCGAAAAGTGTCTTCAAGATTCAATCTATTTGAGGGTGTCCGACCCAAGTCTTTTTTATTCTGTTTTCACATTCAAGAAATTGAGTATCAACGGAGTAGGAATGTAATCGAGTCGAACCGAGCCGAACTCTTGAATGTTGGAGCTTGGCTCGTATATAATCGAGCCGAGCTCGAGCTTTATTTAACGAATATATGCATGGCTCACGAGCTTATTCAAGTCTTTATCGAACCTAAACAAGCTTAATAAATATGAATTATACATTTAAATTTTCATTAAATTAATTAAAAATAAATTATATATTTAAAAAAAATATATTATTCTTATTAAAATTTGTAAATTTGTTATAATAAATAAATTTAATAGATTTTTCTATATATTTCATAAATAATATGCAAAATCAATAAATCAAATATCAAAACTATTATTTTTTCATCTAAAAGATTACTCATGAACTTACCAACGAATATGTTCACGAGCTAACGAGCCGAATACTGTAAAGCTTGAGTTTGATTTGTTTATCTTAACGAGCCTCATTAAACGATCTCAAACGAGCTTTTATTGAATCGAGCTTTGAATAGCTCACAAACGGTTTGGTTCATTTACATCCCTACAACGGAGTGTCTAATTTTAATAATATTTTAAACAATTTTTATATAACCAATTTAAAATTTTTGCCAAGTGTTAAATTCTTGAAATCGATAAATCTATCGCTCACGAAGTTTCTTGGAAAATGGATGTTGATTATCAAATTAATTTTATTCAAATTATAAATGTATTTTAATAATTTGATGTGTAACGACCCAAAAATTTTCTTTCGAAATGATAATTTATGGGTTAGAACTATTTATTTTCCTTTTATTCGTATTATCATGATAATAATTTCTAAAATATATTTTAAAAAATTAAAATAAAACAAAACTAAATATATTTTATATAAATAATTATTATTTAAAAACATATTATAAATTGACGCAAGGCAAGTTCCAATGACCAGTATTTTTGTTGACTGACTATGGGCTTATCCAATTATTCAGGCAACCCAAGTTAAAAGCCCACCACAATTGGATCAATATTATTTAAAATTGAATTAACGATGATAATTCTTAAAAATAATAACAGTAATAAAAAGAACAGTAAAAAATCAAACGAAAAATCAATTATTTAAATATGTGCTTAATTAATCTATGATTTTCAAGTATAATTTAAAAAAAAATATAAATTATAAAACTGCATAAGAAAAAAAAATCTAAATTTACCATTATAAGTTTGCCTATATAGAGATTAGAGACTTTTGATAATGCAATTGGTTAAAATTGGTTTGATATATATATATATATATATATATTTTTTTTTTTTGACAAAAATAAAAAAAATCGATTAAATAAGCACGTAACGCATCCAGAAGGATACAAGCTTTTATATAAATAAGGATGTATACCTTTATATCTTTATGCCTTCTAATTTCTTTTGAATAGGATTGGTATACCGTACAGTATCGTATCGTATCAAAAATCTTATATCGTATATCATATCGAAAATTACGATATAAAAAAATTCTTACTGATACCGTACAAAAAATTTCATTATATCGAAAATTTCGATACATATAACTAACATATCGATTATATCGAAATTGTACGATATACCGAAATTTCGATACGATATCGATATCTATCATTTCATAGCCAAAAAAACTTTACATTTTAATTTTTTTTTATAAATTTATTGATTTAAAATATTATATATTTTAAATTTTATATATATTTTTTCGGAATTTCGATATTCCGGTATATACAAAAATTTTCAAATTGCATACCTTTATCATATCGAAAAATTCGATATTGTTAAACACCGAAATCTTCGATATACCGAAAATTCGGTAAATTCGACATTTTTTTGGTTTGATAATATCAATCTACCGAAAATTCGATATTTTTTCTCACCCCTACTTCTGAATATATATTGAAATGAAATATGTGTGTGTTTCAAATATTCATCAAAGTTTTATAGTTTAGAACACTGTTCAAGCGTTACGTTGTACAATTATAGGAATATAATAAATATGTTGTGATTAATAAAAATCGAAATAACTTTTAAAAAATAATTAATAATTGAAAGATATTTTATGCAACGAGTGGCATACGATTCCCTACCAATGATCGATACACAGTCCACGTCAAGATCTCAATTATTGCCCAAAAAAAAAAAGTTAAAAGTAAAAGGAAAAAAAAAGGAAAAATGGAACTAATCATTTCACTCCGAAAAAATCTATCCTTCTCATATATTTTGAAGGGTGATACAATCCCGGCTAGGTTACATATGTTATTAGAAATTATATGATCATATAAGTATGTGTATATATCGATTGGATCTTTATTTTTCTTGCTTAAAAAAGTTAAACAAACTCTAGATTGCTAGGATTCCGGGGGTCAAAAAATTTTCCTTTGTTAGCGACGAGCTCGATACATCCACCGGCCTCGACGCCTCGGTGCCGCACTTCTCGTGGCGTTCGTCGATCACGATTTGCCTGTATCGACACTCCGTGCTGCAAAACGCTTTCTCCCCCCTACAAATTTAAACAGATATTAGAAACAATAATCCACGACGAAATCTGCCAAGGTTTAAAGAAGTGTAGGGTAAAAATTTAGAGATTAGACATGAAGGATGTAGAAAAATACCTATACATATATATGTCTTTGTCATGGAGTTGCTTCTTGCACATGTCACACGAGCTAAGGAAATCGGCGGCCGGAATTCCGCCGGACGGCCCGAATCTTGCCGGAGAAATATGAAAAACACTAGCCCTTTGGCTCTTATTATTGCTTGTTTGTATTCTAAAAGGGGTGGTTCTATAATCACCCCCTCGACCATGTTCAATTCCATACACCTTAGTGTGGGACTTATTTGGGCCATGAAATGTCACTATTGTGTATTCTTCTGGATTATTATCCATCTCCATATCATCCAATTCTCTCCCTATTCTCGATGAAATCTTCGGCGAAGTGACCGGAATCGGGTTGGACCGCCTCGAATTCCGTCTACACAACGCTTTGTTTGAAGGGGTTTCGCCGTGAGCATCGCCTGACTTTTCGAGGGCCGCCACAATGCCTAATCCAACCCCGCCGAGATGATAACTTTTTGGACCCCTTGGTGATGTGTTCTTGGGCTCTAGGTGGCTTATCGAGCTGGTTGCAACGTCCACCAACCCGGACTTATTACCCGAAACAAAGGTCCCGGCGAGGATTCCGATCGCCGGATTGGATTTCCTAACCAACATGGCTGTAAAATTCCCGCTACTTGGATTGAAAAGAACAGAGAATTGAAATTGAAAGTCCTGAAAAACGTTCTCTACGGGTCTTCAATTTATGCTTGACGTTTGTTGGTAGACTCATAGCCCATGGTTTCATATAAATAATTGAAAATAATGTTCATCTGACACGTAATATATAATATAAATCTTTTCAAAATAATACTATAGCAAGTTGTATACTTGAAAAATCAATTAAAAATTTTTAAAAAAATATATATATACGAGTGTAAAATCTTAGTATTATAATAATAATGGAATGATTTAATTTCTCATCAATAATTCAACCACTTTATTCCACTAATACAAAATTGGGGATTTCTAGTTAAAATTGAGATTTAATTTGACTCAACTCCCGATATTGTCTAAGTTTATATATATACAACTCTCAATAACTTAATCTCGTCGATGTGAGACATTTAACACACAATATCAGGTCCTGAAATAAATAACTAGAGCGTGAACTTTACGAAACAATATAAGATTGTCCATATGTTAGTCCAACACGTAACGATATATCGAAACTCTCTGACATCATTTTAAGTTTGAGACTTGATCTAACTAAACTCAAAAACTAACTCAAAATAAATTTATCCAAATCTATATATATAACTGTGAAAAAATTAATTAAATCGGAGTGAACATTTAACAATTCTGAAGTTAATTTCTTTTAAAAAATTGTCACTTGTCAGTGGACAATATTTTAAGCAACGTCTACTTCAAAGATTGTGACCCGATCCAATAAATGGGGCCCATTCGCCGGTAAATCAGTCCGGGGGAAGATTCCGTCCAAGACCCCCGCCGGCGATTGGGTTGTCTGTATCATACGTAATTATTATAGAGCCCACGTATTTGGAATGTAGGCCCCTTTATTAATTTCATGTTTCTTGGACTATTGTGGACTAAGCCCACTCGTGGTAGGACCCGCGTTGCTTTTGTGACTCAAAATAATTGGAGTAGATTTTTTTAATTTTAAAAATTAATTTTTAGAGTATATTTTAAAAAAAAATTATATGACACAATTTTATAAAAATATTCTTTAATTTTTGTTTTCTCATCTTGTTATATTTAATTCAACTGTTAATCTCTCAAAATAAAAAAATAATTATAATACTAATTTATAACATAACATAATGTTTTGGAATTATAAAAAAAATCATTTATATGATGTGACACCACCACCAATACAATATCATTTACTAAGTCCATGCCTAAATTAGGCGAATAAAATATTTAATTAAATAGTTAATTTTTTTTACAATTATAGCAAAAGTTTTTTTTTTGAAATAATTATAGCAAAAGTTATATATGTAATAATTGAGAGGAAAATGAAATAAAAAGAAGAAGCCATGACCCCATGTCACGTCCGTGGGAAAGATCCATGGCCATTTTGGCACGGTTACCATCTAAGCCATGAAGTGAGTAAATCATTATCATTTGGAGTAATGCTACATTTACAATTAAATTTATATAATAATTCTGATAATATAAAAAATTCAATACAAAAATTTTATTTATCAATATCCCATTGCAAAATCTCACGATATATCGTTGTACGATATTTTGGTTATACCTTTAACATTATTCATGTCATAAATCGTGGCTGATCCACGGTAACGTCCGTCTTCGTAAAAAATTGTTGAAGAAAGAATGCATATGAACAAGCGTTGCAAACACAAGAACCATTGTCTCAAGAACCGATAGACTTGGACCTTGCATAAGACTAGGTCGACTCGTCCCGAAATAGAAAGAGCTCATTTAAAATCTATTATTGTTAATAATGTATGAATAAATATATGTTTTATGTATTTTTAAGTAAATTTGGAAAATAACATAAATAAAATTTATAAATTTATTTTAAAATGAAAATTTATAATTCCGCGAGCCACTTATGAGAATCCATCAATCGACATGGAAGAAGTCTATGGTGCCGTTGAATTCTCACGCATGGTATTGTGAATTAAGATGTAAAATTAAAAAATAATAATAAAGAATAAAAAATGAAAAAGATGTTGATCAGTGTGAAATTACTTATGTGCCCTTTTGTCAACATCCTACTTTTCACCAAACCTACTACTAAACTCTAATTGTTAAAAAAAAAAATTACAGTAAAATATATTTTCAAACTTAGAAAATATATTAATAATTAGAAAATATATTAAACTATCCACTTTATAAATTTCTCACTACTTAATTGTATATATTCTTCACAAATTGAGAGAGCTATTTATAGAATCTTGTTAAAAATAATTTAAAAATAATTACATCATTATATACATCATCACACACTAATTTTCAATTTTTTCAATACTCCTCCTTGTGATGTTGATCATGATACAATGATTATCTTCATTACATGTTTTTTATATTGCTTCGTTTAAAACCTTTACAAGGAAAAACACAATGGGATAAAAATCATAGTAAAGGAAAAACGAATGCAATCACATAAACTCCTCCTCATTTTAACACGAACGATATTTCACAAATTTCTTCATTGCACATCCCAATGTTATATATATGCTCTCTGAATATTGTCATAAGAAGTGTCTTTGTGAAAAGATATGATGAGTTTTCACTTGATTGACTGTAACGAATATCAATATCTTTATTCGTCTCAAGCTCTTTAGTGAATGCGAAGTACTTAGGGGGAATATGTTTAGTTCTGTCGCTTTTTATGTATCATTCTTTCATTTGAGTAACACATGCAACATTATCTTCATATAGTGTCACAGACTTCTTGTCGAATGATAATCTGCATGAGATTTGGATACAATGGGTCATTGATTTTAGCCACACACATTAACGGCTAGCTTCATGTAGTGCAATAATCTCGGCGTGATTTGATGAAGTTGTTACGAGTGTTTGTTTCTGTGAACGTCAAGAAATTGCAGTGCCTCCACGAGTAAATACATATCCAATTTGGGAACGTGCCTTGTGTGGATCAGATAAATACCCAGTATCATCATAACCAATTATACTTTGATTGATATCTTTTGAATACAAAAGTCTCAAGTCTGTCGTTTCTCGTAAATAACAGAATATATGTTTAATTTCGTTCCAGTGTCTCTTTGTTGGAAATGAGCTAAATCTTGCCAATAAATTTACAGCAAAAGATATATCAGGTCTTGTACAATTTGCAAGATACATAAAGGCACCAATAGTACTTAGATATGATACTTCTGGACCAAGAATAACTTCATCATCTTCGCATGGACGCAATAAATCATTTTATATGTGTAATGATCTAACAACCATTGGAGTACTTAAATGATTTGATTTATCCATATTAAAACGTTTAAGGACATTTTCTGTATAATTTGACTGGTGAACAAATATTCTACATTCTTTTTGTTCAATTTGCAAACCCAGAAAATACTTTGTTTTTTCAAGGTCCTTCATTTCAAATTCTTCTTTCAAGTACAACATAACTTCTTGATTTTCTTTATCCGTTCCAATGATGTTTAAATTATCTACATATACAACAACAATTAAGCATCATAATGTTGTTTTCTTAATGAAAACGCAAGAGTATATTGAATTGTTTACATATCTATTTTTATTTATTAAGTATTCACTTAGCCAATTATACCACATTCGGCCGGATTTCTTTAACCCATATAATGATCTTTGCAATTTCACAGAATAACATTCTTTGGGTTTTGAACTTTGTGATTCAAACATCTTAAATCTTTTAAGGATTTTCATATATATTACTATCGAATGATCTGTATAATTAAGTTGCAACAACATCCATAAAACTTATTTCTAAATTTTCAGATACCGTCAAATTAATCAAATATCAAAAAGTAATTGTATCCATAACGGGAGAATATGTTTCTTCATATTCCATTTCGGACATTTGAGAAAAACTTTGTGCAATAAGTCGAGCTTTATATCTTACAATTTCATTTTTATCATTTCTTTTTCGAATAAAAACTCATTTGTACCTAACAGGTTTTACACCTTCAGGTGTAAGGACTATAGGTCCAAAAAACGTTACGTTTATTTAGCGAATCCAATTCAACCTGGACGGCGTCTTTCCATTTTATCCAATCTTGTCGAGTTTTACATTCACTAAAAGATTTTGGTTCATGATATTCTGTAGTGCCCAAATTCAGTACACGTATAAACCATGCATTTATTTAATTATTAAAGCATTTATTTAATTTTTTAAAATGAGTCTTAGTGGTGCATGATTTATTTAAATGCATTATTCTAAATTATTTACGTTTATGTGATGCACGTTAAAATGTATTTTTAGAGTTTCATGTTTCAGTCGATTATTTGATGCGGGATCGGGGAACAGAGACCGGTAACGATGTTGGCAAATATTTTTACGTGGTATTTTATTTTAAATTAGGATTGGGGTATTTTAAATGACTTATAAGTATTAGTATTTTAAAGTCTAATTTATTTATTTAGTGATTGAAGGGTTTAAAATTTTTAAAGTTTGAAGCATGTGTATTTTATTTCAAATGTAGGAATGCTAGTAATTTTGTGGAGAATGAGTATTTTAATTATCATGAAAATTGCTTATTATTTATTTAATTAAGCTAATTAGCCCCTAATTACACCTAATTAATCACACACACGTTACACACACTCACACACACTTACATGTTTTTACACACACCATCAGCACACACATGTCATTCTATCTTCTTTCAATTCCTTGAGAGCAAAATACTAGGGTTCCTAGAGCACCAAGTGCAGCCGCCCCTCTCCCCTATATTTTCCAGCAAATTTCGTTGATTTTATTCAAAGAAAATCGAGCCACCATCGTCCCGGATCAACCTTCGCTCCGTCTCCGCGTCGGTACCGTCGTTTCGGTATTTTTAAATATCAAAAGGCACGTATATTCTTTCGTTTATGCATCGATCTTGTCATATTATGCGTTGTGTTGTTATTTATGCGTAAAAATACATGTGTAATGTGTGGAAGTTTGAGCAATGATGTTTGGATCAAGTTTGAAAGGGTTTTTGGATCACAACTCACGTTTTTGCTGTCATTTTAAAAACTGCGATTTTTTGGTCGAGTTTCTGGAAAAACTTTCAACATATAAAACGTAGTCTCTTTGATACCTTCGATTTGATATAAAATTCGTAATTTTTGGAAGAGAAACGAGTGAGTTATGGTTGTTTTTGTGTGACTGCTTAAACCTGCGATTTTATGAAAATGATGTTCATCATGTTTTGAAGTTTTTGACTTGCAGGATTCGTTGGGCACCGCCGGGCTTGTGCTACTGCATTTAGATATGTTATGGGATGAGTTTAGATATTATTTGGTGGTTCGTTTGGGTCGGGATTGGCTTGAGATATAATAGAAGTCGTAGGAAGCGAAACGATGTCGGATTACGGGTTATTGTTGTGTTGAAGTTGCTTGTCAATGCTTGGAGATGTTTGGGGTGTTTTTACGGGTTTGAATCAATGTAATAGCATCCTAGGATGAGTCTCGAGGTGTTGGTTCATGGTCCTTAGGCTTGGATTGAGAGAATGAATGAATAAGATAGCGAATTTTTGTGAATGTCCAAGTCCAGAGGCTACTCGGACCCCGACACGGAGTCCGTGTCCTTTTTCCTTCAAAAATACGAATTTCCAGAGCCTACCCGGACCCCTACACGGGGTCCGTGTACCTCTCTTTAAAATTTTTTTTTTTAAATTTTTAAAATATGAATATAAAGTATAGGAAGTGTTTTGTGGTTATGAATATAAAATATAGGATTTGTTTTGGGGTTCTATTTCATGGTTTAGTATGATGATTAAACGAGGTCAAGTCCCGAGTGGTTTAGAATGTCATAAGCTATTTATTTACTTCGGTGGTGAGCACAAGTACCTACGTCTAAGCTATGAAAGATAAGTGTTTGAACTCATGTTAGTATGCAGCAGTGGCCCCAATCGAAGTCCAACGAATCCCACAGCGCCAAGTAAGTATGTTTGACGTGCAAGAAAATATTTTAAGTTTTTGAGGTATGCTAAATGTCTTGTGACCAAATTATGTTTAGGATTGAAAAGCGTTAAACTATGAACGGGGACCAATCCGCCCGTTAAATTATGAACGGGTTTAGATCGAGATTGGAAAGCGTTAAATTATGAACGTGGACCAATCAGCCCGTTAAATTATGAACGGGGATCTCATGTATGGTGCAGTGGATACGTCCCTGTCATCCCAGTACTGTGGTTTAGTCTGATCAGGCGATTATGTTATGGGTCACTTGCTTTGAAACATGCCTCTACGAAAAATGATGAAGTTATGTATGTTATAGTATGCAAGCATGTTTAAGAAAAGTTTTATGTTGATGGCACGTCTATGTATGTATGTACACATGTTCAAGCTTTTGATATGCAAGTTCAAGTTTTAAGTATGTAAGCTCTATTTTGAAGTTGCATGTGGTTTTCTTACGTATTATTCGTTACTTCCAGTTTATACGTGTTGAGTCTTTAGACTCACTAGACTTGATCGATGCAGGTGAGGATGTTTATGAGGAGGCTGGAGGTGGGGACCAAGGAGCAGGCTTGGACTGAGCGGGAGGCTAAACCCGAGGACCGCCATGTTTTAAGGTTTATGAAAACATTTATTTCTTATGTCAAACTTTGAATTTCAAATCTTTTGTTGCAACAACTTGAGAGACGTACAGTTTTAATTCCTTTATCGAATTTTGAATGTTAACTTTTTATTTAAGAAAATTTTTAATTCTTCCGCAAATTTTAAGTAGAAAAAGTACGGTACGTTACATCTTCATTTTCATTTATGATGTCAAATGCCACATTGTAAGAAAATATCTCATCAATTTCTTTTATATCTTTTCGGTTCCATATTTTTCCAGTATTAATATAATTGATAGAGATTTCATGATTCTCGTCAGTTTGTTGTTCTAACAGAACATTTTCATCATCATCTGTTTCTACCAGAATATCATTCTCTATTTTATGATCGTCGTGTTTCTCTATGCATTTTTTTTCAAGATTTTGTTCCTTAGAACCGATTGGCCTTCCTCGCTTCAATCGTTTTATGACATCATGAGTGTCTTCAATTTGTTTCTTTAGAATTTCAATTCGAGCAGGGACATTTGCAACATGTATATATGATTTAGTTACCTCTTTTGTGTCTGCAAATGCATATGGTATTTGATTTACTATTCTTTGTAAGTGCACAATTTTCTGTACATCTTTTTCACATTGTTTAGTTCTTGGATCCATATGTAACAATGATGATACATACCATGTAATTTCTTTTTCGATATGTTTCTTTTCTCCCCTTAATATTGGGAAGATTTCCTTATTAAAATGACAATCAGTAAAACATGTTGTAAACACGTCAACTGTCTGAAGCTCAATATATTGAATGATTGATGCATTATCATAACTGATATAAATTTCGATCTTTCTTTGAGATCTCATTTTTGTTCGTTGAGGCGGTGAAATATGCATATACATCATACATCCAAAAATTCTCATATGAGAAATGTCTAGTTTACCAAATGCAAACTGCAATGGGGAGTATTTATGATATACACTTAGTCTGATGCGAATTAATGCAGCAGTATGTAAAATTGCATGTCCTCATATAGAAATAAAGAATTTTGTTTTCATAATCATTGATTTAACAATCAGTTGTAGGCGTTTAATCAATGATTCAGCTAATCCATTTTGTGTATGTATATGAGCAACGTGATGCTCAACAGTTATTCCCATTGATATACAATAATCATCGAAAGTCTGAGAAGTAAATTCACTAGTATTATCAAGTCTTGATTGTATAATCGGAAAATTGATTCCATAATTTTATTATTTGAGCAAGTAATCTTGCAAATGCCACATTCTGAGTTGATAATAAATATACATGTGACCATCTGATGAAGGCATTGATCAATACCATAAAATATCTAGATGGTCTACATGGTGGATGAATTGGCCCACAAATATCACCCTGAAGACGTTCAAGAAACATGTGTGACTCAGTTTGGATTTTAGCCGGTGATGGTCTTATAATAATTTTTCCAAGAAAACATGCTTTTATATTGAAATTTATTATTTTGAAAGATCATCTGGTTTTTCAGTTGATGACCACATGTATTTTCTATAGTTCTTTGCATCATTATTGAACCAGGATGTCCTAATCGATCATGCCAATTAATTAATATTTAAGAATTATCAACTGCCATGTTTGATTCAATTGGACTTATATGTGTATAATGCAATCCAGTAGAGAGCATTGATAGTTTTTCAACTACATATTTCTTTCCTAATTTATATGTGGTAAGACACACTATTTCTCATTTATTTCATTTATTGTCTGAGTATCATACCCATGAAAATATATGTCAATAAAACTCAACAAATTTCTTTTCGATTGGGTGAATACAAAACATCATTTATTAGAAATTTTTTACCATTAGGTAACAAAAAATGTATTTTACCATAACATTTAATCAAGTCTACACGACATCTTATATTTATAATTGTTTTTGTTGGTTTTAGTTATAAGCGATAAATACGAGGCCAATGTGTTGGAGTGCCGCATATAAAACAAGAACTTTCAAATCGTTTGGAGTGATTTTCATTAACACTCATGTTCTCGTGATGCATTTTTAGTGGGTGGTTTGTGACACAATTTTGAGATGAGTCATAGAAGTAACTATCTCGATTGTTTTCAAAACCACGGTCGCGACCACGACCACGACCTCGACCAAAACCTTGTCTACGACTTTGATTTTAGTTTCAGGTTTAAATTCATTTTTACTTATGACGTTTACTTCTGGAAATGTTGTTGATCCAGTGGGTCGGGACTGATGATTTTTCATTAGCAGCTCGTTGTTCTTTTTCTCCACAAGAAGATATGCGATAAGTTCATAATATCTCGCAAATCCACACACTCTGTGTTGTTGTAGAGTCATATTTGATACGCAAAAAGTGAAAAATGCTTTTTCAAGCATTTTCAATTCCGTAACATCATGTCCATAAAGTTTTAATTGCGAGATTATTAGATACATTGTCGAGTTGTAATCACTGACTTTCTTGAAATTTTAGAATCTTAACATATTTCATTCATCACGTGCGGTCAGAAGTATAACTTCCATTATATTTTCAAATATTTCCTTTAATCATTTTCATAAAGTCATTTGATCTTTTTCATGATATATTCGCATTTTAATTATTCATCGATATGTTGATGCAAAAATATCATAGTTTTTGCTTTTTTCTTGTGATGATAAGATACCATTTTCTTTAATGGTCTCATTTAGACCCAATGACTCAAGACGCATTTCTACATCGAGAGTCCATGACATATAATTTTTTCCCGTAATGTCAAGCGCAACAAATTCGAGCTTTGCCAAATTTAACATGTTAGTACTAGAAAAAAATAACAATACATTTTATTAGTTAAGTTATAAATATATTAATAAGGCAATACAAAGTAACGAAAAAATTATAAGTACAAGCATACTTAAAAGTAATTAAAACAACGCGAGACATATATTCTCCGATAAATACAAGACTAGTGAGTATAATAACCAAAATAATTATACAAAATAATCTTTAAAAGAACCATCTTAAACAGTAACACAATATAAATTTATAAACAGTGTAATAATATAATCACATCATGTTATTATAATGAGGTGTCATAGACTCCTTTTATATGATAACATAATATTATATATTAAATATATACACAATAAAAATAAATAAACAGTAAAATAAATATTCTTACTTTTGAATATTGTTATTTTTTCTTGTGTTTTGGAACATGAAAAAATAAGGAGAACCTTCGAGTTTCGTACTGATAACGTGTTAAAAATAAAAATTTACGGTAGAGAATAAAATCTCAAACTCACAAAATATATTAAACTACACACTTTATAAAATTTTCTCCATTCAATTGTATATAGAGTATGTCTCTTGTGAGACGATTTCACGGATCTTTATCTGTGAGACGGGTCAACCCTATCGATATTTACAATAAAAAGTAATATTCTTAGCATAAAAAGTAATACTTTTTCATGGACGACTCAAATAAGAGATCCGTCTCACAAAATACGACCCGTGAGACCGTCTCACACAAGTTTTTACCTTGTATATATTCTTCACAAATTGAGAACTTATTTATTGAATCACTTTGAAAATAATCCAAAAATAACTAAATCATTAAATAAATTATCACACACTAATTTTCAATTCTTATTTTCAATACTAATAAATTTATTTTTAAAAAGAATTGATTTTTTTTTTTTAAAATGAAAGCATCAGTTTGGCTCGAAGTATCATTTTTTCTCTCTTTTTCTCCTTTTCACCTTTATGAAGCTAAGTTTTGACATATTTAATACAGGGATTTGATTCATTGAACGTCAAACACCAAACAGTCCCTCAAATTTTTTGAATTTGTAAAGATGACTTGTAAAAGGAAATCAAAATATTTGAACCAGAACATTATTATTAAATAAATACTCACTCCGTTCCAAATAAATTAGCAAGTTATGAAATGGTGATAAACCTAAATCTAATAGAGATTTTAAGAATTTTAATTTATCATATTCGTGTTTATCTGATATTGTTATTCATTATCTTGTACTTATTTGATTTAATTTGATATTATTTGTAGATTTGACCAAAAGATGAAAATGTTTAATTTTGGAGATAAGGTCAAATAATCTTAATAAATAATTAAAGAATTGGTAGAGAGTTTTAAATTATATTTTAACATGATTTTGAAATATTCCAAAAGTATAAAAATATCACAAAGAAAGAAAATAAAAAAGGGGATTTTGTTTATTTATTTTTCTTTCCATTCACGTGAGACAAGAAAGAAAGGAAGGATAGAAAAAAAATGAAATTTGGGTTTTTGAGATATTGGTCATTTAAGGTGATATATAAGAAATAAAAAGCAACACACGTGAACGCAGAGGACGGAAGAAAGGCAACCTTGAAGGAAGACAACAACTTTCCCTTAAAGAACTTGGAGGAAGAAGAAATTTAGAGTTTGAGAGAGAGGAGGAAGACGGCTTCAAATGAGGAATCGCGTCAACTATGTTGAGATTTTCGTATTCATTCCTACATTTTATTCTTATTAATTTTTAAACATTGTGTTCTTACTTTGTTTTGATTTTATGAAATAAACTTCTTTAGAATAAGGCCACGATAGGGTAAAACAACACTTTGTTTGATATTTGATTTTATTTTCAATATATTATTTTCTTTGATTTTAATTATTGATTGATGTTAGTTTAATATTTATTGTTAATAGCTTGATCACCTATTTACATGTCTGTTGATTAATCACGAATCAGAAGATGAATATTTAAACATAGCAACAAAGACGTCATCAGCACATAGCTAAACTGATTAGAAATAGTATTCGGTTTCACTGTGCGGTTTTAGGCGAAAACTGAAATTCCATAAAAATTTAATGTATTTAGATATAATTAAATTCAATTAAGAATAATTGGACTGTTATATTTAAATACGTTTATTAACTCGAGGAATCGTTTAATAAATAAATTGAGAATTTCACTATGATTGTCAAGAATTTAATAATTAATTGAATTTTAACACTTGTCAATATAGTAGAGTTTGGTGCCGTTGTGTGTCTTATTTCTTTATTTGAAGTTAAATCCTCCTTGATCTTTGAATCCGTCATTTTTAATTGAAATTATTTTATTTAATAGTTTAGATTAATAATTCATATATCATCTTTTTATTTATTTTGTATAGCTTAAGTAAGTGATAAAAATTTTAATAATTAAATATTAGTCTATGTGAGATCGATAATTGAAATAATAATCAATATATTAAAATTTGACTTAGTCTGCTTGCTATTTTATTTCTAATTGAAATCGTCTGTAAGACGGTCTGACATATCTTTATCTATAATATGAGTCAATCATGCACATATTTATAATAATAAATAATATTTTTATAATAAAAAATAATACTTTTTCATGGGTGACTCAAATAAGAGACTCATCTCACAAAATTGACCCGTGAGACCGTCTCACAAAAAGTTTTTGCGCAAATTAAATGTTAGTTATTTTTTCATCAGTCTCAAAAATATTTTTCAGTTTCCATACTTAATATTATTTTTATCTATTTTTTAAACAATCTACGTTCGTTAAGGTGTTCAAACTTCGGATAAAACCGAAAAAACAGAAAATTCAAAACAAAAAAACCGAACACTGAATCGAACCGAAAACTGAATTTTATAATTCGAATATAAATGTTAAAACCAAAATTTATTTGGTTTGGTTTCGGATTATATATGTCAAAACCGAACCGACCGAAAAAACCGTAATTTCATTAAATTAATAATTTTATTTTTATTGTATATTTTTTGAGATGATAATATTTAGTTGATTGTTGTTTATGTAATTCATTTATACTTTATATTTAAATGTTTTATTAAGAAATCATGTAAAAAGATAACATATTATATTTTACAATATATTTATCTTGTTAATTTAAATAATTGTAACAAAATCGAAATAATCGACCGAAATAACCCAACCATTTCGATAGAAAACTGAATCGAACCGAACTGAAGAAAAATGGTTCGGACATCAGATTATATATTTGTATAATTTTTTTATCACAGCAAATAATTCATTAAATAAGAGTAAAATTGAAAATTTCTTTCAAAAATTTATTTTTTGAATAACTTTTTAATATGTACGAAAACACACACAAACTTAAATACATGAGACGGAGAATACTCTTGGCTTGTGGCAACTAAATATTTCACACATTTTAAATGCTTCAACCAACTTGTCATCGACTTTTAGTCACATAGTGGAAATATATAATTCATTGCCTGTCTCCCATTATAGAATTGGTAAATCTTTTTAAAATCACACAATTTCTTTTATATTTCACTATTTTCGTATAAAAAACTTTACAATATACTTATGTAATTATGGTTAATTATAAGAATAATACATGCTTACGAATATAGATAAAGAAAGAAACCTTATAAATTGGGAAAAAAATTATAACAAAAAATAAACAATTTCAACCATTTAAAAAAAAAATTTCTCTAAAAAAATAGCTATGATCAATAGTACACAACTAATTAAATGTGTAATTGAATAGCATGAAAATCCAGTGGGCGAGAAGCTAAAGATGGCCGCTGATTTTCGCACATTGTTCTCTCTTTCCGCTTAAGGGTAGGTAATTAGTGGATTCCAGACCCAAATCAAACGAATATTTGTTTTCCTAAAAATAAAAAAATAATCACATTTTATTGAATAATATAATTTAACTAATAAATTTCTAAGAAATTAAAATAATCGTATTCGAAAAATTCGAAATTATCGTATTAAAACTTGATGTAAAAATTGACGAAGATTAGAAAATTGGAATGGTCAGTTTTTCTAAAAAAATAAAACAAATAATCCACATTGGATCAATTAAATTAATATTTTTCAAATTAAAACAAAAATAAATAATGAATAAACTGATTTTTTTTTGGTATTATATGTCGTCAAATTCATTATACTCCAACATATTTATTTATTTACAATTTTGGTTATTTTTTCAACATGACATTAACGGCCTGATGTTGATAAGATGATGTTCACGTGTACGGTGTCAAATCAAAACTCTCGATGAAAAAAATTGTTGAGATGCAATAATTGTCTCTAACAGGAGAGCAGAATTTCTTAATGCATCAAATTTGAAGATTGATGAGGGAGAATACAATTCTTGAAAGATCGAGCTTTGGTAGCCAAGCATCAAAATGCAGCAAAATTATAGAAAAATCAAAAGAAGAAGGATTTTGAAGGAAATAATAAAGCATCTTCATCTTATGATCTTCCAAAGGAAATTAATGGAAATCAAAGGTGTGAAACCACTCATCTCCTTCTTATATGACCTTGACACGACATCGTTTGATAAAATCGAAACAATGAAAAATGAGAACTATATTTTAAACTCTTATTTTGCTCAAAACTTAAAAATCAAGCAATACGCGGAATAAAACAAGACATAATGAACTAAAAAACGATCAAAGCCGATCCTAACAATTTTTGAGCTTGAGCTCATCTTCAGAAAATAAAATAGAAAAATACTTCGAAATCTTAATTGTGTTCATATTCTTTTAGTTCTATAACAACTTTTTTTTTTTTTTACTTAAATCAATACATTAAATAAAATATGAAAACGAAGAAAATGACTCTTCGACTGTAATACGTAGTTATTACAGTATAAATTTCAAAATTATTTTAAAATTAATAACACAATCAGATCGACCAACAGAATTTGCAAATCAAGAACAACCCAGGAATCATCAAACGAGTAAGAACTAGTCGCATCCTATGGAATCAAAATCGACACATTTTTTCCTCGGTTATTACCATAATATACAAACCCAATAGCGACAAAAAAAGACACGAAAATCACAAGAAAACAAGCAAAAACATGACAGAACGAAGAATCAAAGCAACCCACGTGAAAAAAATCATTAAAAAAAGTGTTGTTACATGGCAAATAAATTTAAACAGGGCATTACTATATAATTTTTCAAAATTTACGTTTTTAAAAGTCGAAATAGTGTGATTGTTTTGAAATTCTTGTGAATGATTCAAAGTCTAAAAGTGGAAATATAGGTATAGTATTTTTCAAACACCTAAGATAAATATAGTTGTACAATATTTTTGACAAATTTGGGAAAATTCACACTTTACAAATTTTTTGAATACTTTAGATGTTTAGGGAGCTCCCGTAAAATACTGAATACATATTCGGATCAATTTTGAAAAACAATGTGTTCTCGTGAAATATAAGGGACACATATAATCTAATGATATTGTAGAAGAGAGTTATTTCGACGTAGAGCCAAAGATGACAACGTGAAATACTGACATGATATCAAAAATTGCTGACTTGTCTAATGTTACATCAACAATTGAGCAAAAATATGCAAAAAATAAAAAGTACAAGCTATTATTACGTTGTAACCTCTTGTAGAGAGGGGAATGAACTTACTTAACTACCTATAGTGACCGGAGTTACAACACACATAAAATAGTAAGAGAAAATATTACAATTTATTTGAAAGAAAATGAAGAGGTTGAATGATATCTTCATCTTCCTTATATCTTAGTATTTATAGAAATCTTGGTGGATTTAAAATCCGGACTTCAAAGCTTGTGAATTCTTTTGCCAGTTGTGACCGACAACATCTTGTGAGTGGTGGTCCTTCAACAACTAGTTGATGACTTTTCTTTAATGAATGGTTGAGTGGTCCATCTTTCCACTAATTATTGAAATCGTCTTTTAGTGGTGGTCCATCCTCTACTAATGGAGTGGTTGGATCATACATCTACTTTTCTTTGTCGGAGAATCTTTTTCTTTTGTATTGTCCCCGATGAATTTTTTTTTGTTGTCCTTCACCAATTGGTCATGTTTCTGCAAGATGCTTCCAGTCCAATCTGGGTCTAAAGCGCTTGCCAAACTCTGGTTCCTTTTTGTTCGGGCATTCTGGGCAGATTTTTAATGAGTATCTTCCCACATGAGCCATGTTACAAAATTTCCGACGAGTTTCTTTGCTCTCCAACAGCTTGCTATTCCACAAAAGATTTCGTTTCTTTTCAAATAAGTCTTCTGCAAAACTTGTTGTTTTTCCTATCATAATATTTAACAGGAGCGATCCATTTACAAAATTATGATAAAATTTAAATGAAAACTTGACTTTGTTCATCTCGGTTAGACAGACACATAGACTTCAGGCTCTTCTGGTAGAGATGTCATCTTCAGTTATTGAAGCAACAAGGGGTGTTTCTTCTGTTGGAGGACCCTTGATAAATTTTTGAACACTTGTGTCTGACCTCCTTAACTTGATAAAATTAAAGGCTTCGTGTGAGGCTTTTCTTGTTGGTTTTGGTTCTGTACTGAAAAATTATAATTCCAAAATGTCTCATCTGGATAAATAGTCGTTGTTTGCCTATTATTCATGAACATCTTCTTGGATTCATTTAGGTAAACCTAAGATTTCTTGGAAGCTAGGTGATGTAGTATAAATCGAGGCAAGAGCCCTGAATTCATACCATGCTTTTACCTCATTTGTATATGAATTTAGTTTCATCCATACCCTGCGATATTTTTATGATATATCAACCCTGATTGTGGCTGTGCTAAAGCATATTCTTGTTTTTAATTTCTCTTAGTTTTGTTGATACACCTGAAGTGAGAAACTGTAGTTTCATTAGTACCAATCTTAGATTTGCCCATGTCTCTATTAGGTCTAAGGTTGATCTTTCTCTCTTCAATATCCGAGGTGAAGGGTTGATTTGAAGACTCGAGATAAGGATCTGGAGTTTCAATTTTTGTTTCAACTGACTCATCTGGGGATCCCGTCTTAACACTTGTGCTAGGTGTATTTGAATCCCCTGCTCAAGATATATAGTTATGTATTCGAAAACACTCTCCATTTGGGAAACAACTGGTTTCTCAATATCTGAGAGGATAAGCCTTTGCATTACAGACCATAGCTAAGTATAAGCCTGTAATTCGATAAGAGATTACTCTCTTATTAGCTTGTTGTACCCTACCCACAACTTCTGCATTTAGGGCAAGCTTGTTGAACTCGTTTTGAAGCATTTCAAGATGTTCTCTCAAATGGATCTGTATTTTTATGATGACATCGATATCACTGCTGTGCATCTCTTGTTAAAAAATTTTAGGACTTTGATAAGTTCTACTTTTTTCTTGATATCTAACATTTGTGAGATCATCTTATTTCAAATATTCCAAAGTTTTGGAATAAATCATGTAAATAATCAATCTCGGACATGAGTTCAGATCCATGTTATTTGAGAAAATTCTACTCCTGAAACATTTAATTATACCATAATAGTAAATTTGTATGTTTGAAATAATTTTACTTAGGTTTTGATATCATTTACTAACCCGTAAAATCAATCATTAAAATCAACACATATAAGCGTATTTTTTTCATTTTTTTATTTCAAGGAGTTTAAACACATTTTTTTTGGGTGTGAAGAATCAAGATAAATTTATGTTTAAATTTAAATATTTATTATCTCCAATTTACCATTTAAATTTTGTAATATCCCTACTCCCTAGCTAAGTAGCTATATGTTGAATTTAGTTAGCTTAAATAAAGAGAGTGAATTTT
This sequence comes from Primulina huaijiensis, assembly GCF_012295235.1. NCBI lineage: Eukaryota > Viridiplantae > Streptophyta > Magnoliopsida > Lamiales > Gesneriaceae > Primulina > Primulina huaijiensis. Next base: position 7,858,665 of record NC_133322.1, read on the forward strand.
TGCTAGTACCAATGCGATATACTTGTCTTGTACAGGTTTTTAGTTATTTAACTTAAATAATCACATGGGATAATTGAATCATAATTTTTAATTTCAATAATAATAAATAATAAATAAATGAGAATAATTTTTCTCGAGTCTATTAATTTTCAAGGTAGCAGCGTGTCATGCATTTGTGTATGCCATTTTATCAACCTGCTCTATAACTAGGGCAACTAGGTATTCATTTCTTCTACCTGTGCACATATATCTATCTACTAGAGACTTTTGGCACGCAAATACAGTCATTTTTATAATTAATTTGATTTATATTTAAATGAGAATCATATCACAATTGTAAAATTATTGAAAGACTAAATTGCAATTTTGAATGAGGGTAATAATATAATAATGAAAAAAATGAGAGAATAAACTGCAATTTTATTGTCAATTAAAAATTAATTAAAAATTGTCTAAAAATTTTGTTGTATTATATTACATGAATTTTAGATGGCTGAAAATGAATTGTCGTATATGTAGGAGAAAAATTCAACAAACATTTAAAAATGGACATGCACTCGGATAAACAACACATGGAGAGATTTCCGTGGATCTGTGTAATTAGTTTTACATTGATATAATTTTGACAATAAGTGAGGTAGAATCGATTTATAATTTTTAGTATGAAAATGTAATATTTTTAGTATAAAAAATGATATTTTTTTTATGAGTTGTTCGTATTGAAAACTCTCTCACAAAATTAACTTGTGTGATTGTCTCACATGAGTTATTGCCCTAATTCGTTCGAGATCGTGGCTTGGCTAAACTAATTAATTCCTAAACGCGCATGCAATGTATCGAAGTTCCTCTCTTTAAAAATTAAAAAAAATTGTATCAAAGTTTTAGCTTGTAGATGTCCCGCGAGCATGACACAATGATAAAACACTAGGAATGTTAAAAAACATTGTTGATTCGAACTCACTCGATGTTTTGAAAGGCAAGTCACATTTAGAAGGTAGAATCAATTTTGAAAGACAAGGAGTCGTAGTTGGTGTTGCCCTAACTATGGTCATCTCTCAAGACCATTTTGACGAAACTTGGACTTTTGAGTTATATGGACCTAAACTTGCACCATAGGTTATATATAAAAAATAAAGCCAACAAAACCTAATCTTACTGCACAAAACTCACGCCCACACTTCTAAAAGCCCTAGGATTCTTTCTCCACCAGAACACCCATGAATACACACAAATTTTAAGGCTTTTCACATGAAACTTGAAGAAAATTCAGCAAGGTTCCTCTCCGCCGACGTTTCTCGCCTCGCAAGTTGATTTTCGAGCATAATATACTCAAAGATACGCCTTAATCTTCCTTCACTCATCTTTCACACCATATTATGTGTTTGATACACGATTGCATGAAAAACATGATACACTTTATATATTTTCGTTTTTACGGAATAAACATAATAAAACTAGAGTTTTCATATTTCAAAACTCTTGCTTATGATGCACAAAAGGGCTGCCATGGTAGGATTAATAGAAGGGATGTTTTTCCACATGTTTAAGGGTCCTTAGGTGCATGTTTAAAGGCTGAAAAGTAGAGGGCAAGAGGAAGAACCAAAATATGAGATTCTAGAGGCCTAGGGTTTTGATTTTTCTTCCTAGCAGGGCGCGGCCTCAAAGTTTGGGTAGTTCGTTCAAGATCATGGCTTAGCTAAACTAATTAATGCCTAAACGCACATGAAATGTATCGAAGTTCATTTCTTTAAAAATTAAAAAATTGTATCAAAGTTTTAGCTTGTAGATGTCACACAAGCACGACACAAGCATTGTTTGGTGTGCATGATAAAGGGTTATCCGTTCAAAAAAAAAAAGATAAGGGGTTATTGATTTTTAATCATTCACTTATCATGTGTTTGATGTGCATGATTAAGATTGTGATAGGCCCGTTCAGCTCACACCGACTTGCACTGTATGAATTATTGTCATCTTGTTGGTGGTTATATAATTCTTTGGGAGAGAAGGGATGAATGTTTGATTAATTTCAATTTTCCTTTAATATCCTAAAGTTTAAAATAATTATAAACTCAACAAATTTAATAATATTTAAATATAAATTTTAATTTGATTAATATTATAAATAATTTAATTATTATCGATCATATTTTAATTATTATAATATTGTTTTTAACCGTAATATTATAATTGTTATTAACCATTAGTTAATATTCAAATTTGTATTACTATTTTAATTATCATAATAAATTCATATTTATGTTATTATCAAATTTTAATTATTTTCTATAATAATAATCGATTTTTAGTTGTTTTCGGAAATCGAAATTACTGAAACTTTAATAATTAATATAATATTTTAATTTTATTTATAATTTTTTAATTAAATTAATTCTAGAAATTTTATTTATTTATCCAATCATTTTAAGAATATATTACTAATTAATATATGATGAGAGCATTTTAGTAATTATAATATAATTAACAAAAATAATCAAGCAAGCTAAAATAATGTCAAATGTCATATAATTTATCATAATATGTTATTTATCCTTATTTTTTATTTTATAATCACTCTTATTATTATATATCATTTACTTATCCCATCATACGAACCAAACGATGCCTTGGAGGATTAAAAAAAATTGTGGATTCGAACTCACTCGACGTCTTGGAAGGCAAGTCACAATTGGAAAGTATAATCAATTCTAGAACGCAATGAGCCATAGTTGGTTTTGCCATAAATTTCTACGTATTATGAGCGTATAACTATGGTCATCTCTCAAGACCAGTTTGACGAAACTTGGACTCTTGAGTTATATATATATCCGTGTTCATCGCTGAAATGACATGTTATATATGAAAAAACGTACATCAAATATAAGTCTTTGATGGTGTTACTGGCCTTATTTGGTCATTCATATAATTTATATAGGAACAAATGTGATCCTAATTCGTACGTGTGTACATAACAGTGAATATTTTAAAAAATATAAGATATCTTACAAGATATAATAACGAGATTGATAATGGTGAATTTTTTTTAAAAAATTCATTCTTCAATCTCCATTAATACATTTTTAAAAGGGAAAATCGATTTTGGTCGATTATGGAATGTATAAATATAATTCAATTTTTGTGTTCTCTAATGATTTTGATAATATTATTCAAATTTGAAGAAAACTTTCGCTTTAAAAAATCCAAATATCTCAATTTTGATTCAAATTTTAAATATTTATAATTAGATTTTTTCAAAAACCAGAAAAATAAAAATAAAAGCAATTATAGAGATAATAATGGAAAATGCAAACTTCAACTAGACATTTAACAAGTAACAGAAGTTCCACCAAATATCAAACCCTATGAATAAAAATAAAAATAAAATAAAGAACCATTAAATTTCCTAAGTCTAAAACCCTAAACGAAATTCCAATTCGAACGAAACAAAAACTCTAATTACAAATTGCCTCCACCACGAGCCTCTTTTTCACTCCAGCATCACAACCTGCTGATCCGAGTGTGTCTTCGCTTGCATGAACCGAGCAAGATTCTTTCCCCACACATTCCTACAAAAAACAATTCGTAACAAGATTTTTTTTTTGATAAAAAAAAATTATGAAATTAGAAAAAATTAAGGATGTAATAAAATTATCAAATAGATCGACCCAACTCATAAAAATATATTAATTTTTTATACTTAAAAGTATTACTTTTCACTCACCGTCTCATGGATACACAATCTGCTTTAAAATTATATACCTTTTGGACAATGGAGAGCACGTCATTGGAAGCTTCACATGAGCCCTTCTCGAACGAGCCACAAGCCCCTCCAACTTCGCCGAAGCTCGCGAACTTGATCTCCGAGATCGCCTTCCCTTGGCACGAAAGCTCCATGTGGTTGCCCTCGTAGGCGTTGCCGCATACGCTTCCCACACGAACTGTATTGAAGTTGACAAGAGACGGGTCGCCTCCGAATTCTTCGAAGAGCACGAGCTCGTTGTCTCCCTCGGTCATGAAAGAACGGGGCACATGGTACCTAAGAAGTCATATGACTTGTTAACATTCGGATAAAAACATTTCAAATTCAATTTGTGTAACATTTTTTCCTTAAAGTGACTAACCATCTTTGTGAAGGTTCCCCGCAGTTTGTGGCACATTTCCAGCTCCAGTACCCGCCTCGGTAGTCGCAAGGATCGTTCGAGCAAGTGTCCTCGGTCATGTAACTAGGCCAATATCGGCCGAGGCTGTTGCCATTAACCCAAGCAAGACCTTTCCCTAGTCCGCGTAAGTCTACTACGACGGAATCGTCACCGATCGGAGGCTTGAAAGTAGTCTAAAATTTCAAAGAATAAATAGTTATATATAAATATATATATATCTTCTTAAACTTAAACAAAATAACACGATAAGCATATATTTACCTTGTACCAAGTGAGCATCCTATTGACAGGGAGATCAGTGGATTGCCATTGGGAATCAGATTTGGGATCAGCCTTAAATAATTTGTCATCCAACCCTTTCAATCCAATCTTGTAACTCCATTTGTGGCTTGACAAGTCTTTGATGATCGTCTCGTCGCCCTTCTTTCCGATGATCTCGATCGGTCCAGGTAGTCCAACTCGTACCGAATCAAATTCACCTCCGTAGTTCTGTAAAAAAGAAAAACGATCAGTAATAATAGTAGTAGTAGCAGATATAATTTTTCATATCGATAAGTACCGTTAGTCCAATGGTAGCACTTAGTATAGAGATTTGGTTCTTTCCAGGCTTGAACTTAACATCCTTCTCGAAAACATAGTTAAAAACTCCATAGGTGGCCCATTGGGAGGCTGAAAAATTCAAAATAAAAATTTTCCCTTTTTTATATTTTTACAAAAAAAAAAAAATTAAATAATTCCAACATATATAAATTAATTACTCACCAAGATACTCCCCATTGACATAAGCATGCATAACATGTCCAGTGCCATTCACACGAAGAGTCATTGTGTCACCAATGATTGGATCGTTCTTGTCAAGATTCACACTGTTCAAAAAAGAAAATTAAAATTAAAACAATTTTTTTAATTTAAAATATATAATTTAGAGATTATATAATATACATCGTATAAATATATACCTTGTCAAGTACCACAAATAATCGCTAACATCATTAATAGCCTTTTGGTCGACAAGTTGGCCGGAGGAAAGCTGACCCTTGCCAAGAACAACTGGTTCATCGATGATCTCCGGCCTCCATTTCCAGTTCAGTCCGGTCGGCTCGTTTTCTGCTCCATTCGGCTTCTTCACCATCACCGACGTTTGAGTATTCACCTAAAAATTTTCGAAAAGTTTAGGATTAAGTCAATAAATGTTTTGAATCCATGCGTTAGCATACCTTAGCCGTGTTGTAAGCTTCGGTTTTACAATCGAGGAGGATGCTAACGGACCATGCGGGCACGTGGTAGTCGACCCCGTTGTAGTTTATGGTAGCATCACTCGAGGAGTTGGCGTTGCCAAGGAAACAACTCGAGACACCATTGTATTTGAACTCAGTGATCTGCAAAAATTCGTCTTAATCAAATGTAAAATTATTAAAAACTTTGTAATATAATATAATTATGGAATTTAAAAACATACGTAATTGTAAGATCCCAAGTCGGTATTGTTATAATCTCCGTAGGTCAAAACTTTCTCCATCGAATGCAACACATCGTGGAGCTTCTTCAAGTGTCCGTATTTTGGTTGATTCAAATCACCTGAAGTATATATTAAATTTTAACATTAAAATAAAATAAATAAAAATTTTACATTTTCAAGAATTATATAAATATTATGTAATGAATTTGGTTTACCGTATTCGTTAAGGGGTGCATTGTAATCGTAAGATGTGGTAATGTAAGGGCCACCTGCGGTTCTTCCGAAGTTGGTTCCTCCATGGTACTGTAATAATATTAACAAAAATCAACAAAAAAAATGATGATTAATTTTTTTTTGGTAATAATTAATATCAAACGTAAAAAGAAATATATTTGATAAAACCATATAATAATTTTGGAATGTCCCCATATTTTCGAAAAATCGAGCAACAGAAAAGGCGAGATCCTCAGGAGTTCTGTATGGATGTTTGCTGCCCCAGTTCTTGAACCTAAATAAATAAACATTTACATCAAATAAATCATAATATTTGTAATAAATATTTCAAATATATATATATTTTAAATACTAGACTAACCATCCAGTCCAATTTTCTGTCCACATCTTGGGGCTGTTTGGATTATTGGGAGTGAACTGATCACAGTAGAAGCCATTGCATGTGTTGATCTGCAAATTTCACAATCAAGAAATGTAAATTAAATTAAATATTGTAAACCAAGATATATATAATAATTAAAAAAATATGATATATTTACCACAGAGGGAGGGGCATCATCTTCTTGGCACATGATCCATGGAACCCCAATGTCCAGTGAGTTAGCCATGCTTGCGCACCAATTCATGTACGCTTTTCCAGCATCGCCGTATGACGAAATAACGTTTCCATACTCATTTTCAATCTGTAAATAATTTCAAACGTGATTAGTTTCCATTTATTGAGTTTCAAAATTATAATATAAGGTTACACACAGAGAGAGAGAGAGATATATATACATATATATATACACGAACCTGAGCAAGAATGATGGGACCTCCTTGTGATGCAAAGAGGTTCTCTTTCTTTAACATGTCCACTATCAATGTAGTGAAATTTTGCATCTCATTCTGAAAATGTATGGAATTTTTTTAAAATGATAATAATAAAAATATATATATATATATATATTAAAAGGGTTTTAGCTAATTACCATGTAAACAGAATTGGACGTTCGAAGCTCAACCCCAGGCATATTATGCAACCACACGGGGAATCCTCTGAAGTAGGCAAGATGTAAGCATGTGATTTATACTTAACATTTTAAAAATCAATATTAAGCTAAAAAATTATAAGATTTAAAATTTTTATTCACATTAATGTTGATTTTGAAAGCATAGGTTATAATAAACTCATTGGTTCCATATATATATATCACTTACCCATAATTCCATTCTGCACAAACGTAAGGTCCAATACGAAGAACAGCGTAGAGACCTTCATTCTGGACTGTTTTAATGAACCTCACAAGATCCAAGTTACCCGAAAAATCATACTGGCGACGAAGAGGCTCGTGCGCGTTCCAGAAGACGTATGTCTCGATGGCATCCAAGCCACCTTCCTTAGATTTCTTGATCAGATCAGGCCACATCTGATCATATGACAATCAAAAGAACACGACGTTAGCGAATCTCGTTGTTTAAGGATTCTTGTTTCGGTACATAATTTTTTAAATGTTAGGTAACCATTTTTTTGTACGTACCTCGGCGGTGCTTCGTGGGTAGTGGATCGAGCCCGAAAGTATGATTCTACGTTTCCCGTTGATCGTGAGGGCTCTTCCATCGTGAGAAACGATGTCGGCGTACGAGGGGATGAAGCAAAGTAGAGCCAAAATGAGGAAGAGGAAATGGGGTTTCGAAGAAATCATGGTGGATTTGTGTTGTGAGAAATGTGAGTGATGAAGTTACTAATAGTGTGAATTTATAGAATTTTGGGGATAAATTTGAAAATTTTGGAGATTTGAATATAGATTAGATACGATAATCGTTTACAAGATTTTTTTGTTGTTGTTGTGCTAACTTTATTCGGGATTTTTTGGTCACTTGGACATTCTTTTTATCTTGGTTATCTTCAAATAATTCACTCGACAAGTTTAAAAATGGGAATAAAAATTAAGTGAAAATTTCCATTTTACAAATGTTTGTGAGAGAAACTTCCAAGGATTATGAAATGGATATAGATAGATAAATTCAAATGAGATTTTCAGTTATAGAAATCCAAACATATCTCTGGATTTGAATAATCGAACCTAAAATGGTTATCTGTTGTCAAATTCTTTCGACTTAAGAAAAATCAGATCCGAACAAACTCACTTTAACGATTTAGAAACAGGTTATTTGCATTAAAATTTAATGTTCAAAATTAGGGTGATCAGGGCGGATGAGAACTCTTGGTTTCCATTCATGAATTTTACATATATTAAATCAAATAAATTAGTACATAAAATATAAATACAAATTATATAAATTTAAACAAGTATAAGAATTTGTCTCGATTTAAGATATACCATAAACTGTTTTAATTTTTTTTTTATATTATATGATATTATTATATTATTATTAAGATCACAGATATAGACTAACATTTTGTGTAATGGTCTATTAATTTTTTTTAAATACCAAGAACATTCATAATATAACAACCATTTTATCTAATGATAACCCATAAAATTTTAAAAGTACTATCCTATATATTCATGCTAATTTATTATTCCAACACATTAATTTATAAAAAATATTACGTACTTAAAAAAACATTTTCAAAAAGTCATCATAATTAATTACGAATAATCTTATGAAAACTCATCCTTAAAAATTATTAAATTCAATATAAATTCTTAGTAATTATATGTAATTGATTTATTTATTCAAATATCTATATAATACTAGTATACATGAATTGCATCTTGTTGCCAAACTCCATACTGGATGAGCTTCAAAAGATCATGAACAATTTTGGTGGGGATTCAATTTAAGTAGTGCAAGATGTAATCATTGGATCGTCTGTGTTAGAAAAGAACTTGGTGGTTTAGGCTATCGAAATTTGGAAGGCTACAACCTTGTCATGCTTACGAATCAAGGCGGGAAATTTGTTTTTGTCAATGATCATTAACTCTTCAAAGAAAAATATTTCCGGATAATCAACTTTTGAATGCAAGCATAGGTTCAAATCCTAGCTTCAAATGGAGAGGGAATATGCTGGAAAACTGGTGATGTGCGATCCATTAAATTTTTTTGAGACCCTTGATTCCGATCATGATAACTTCTCTTAAAATATTTTTATTATTTTAAATTTTTAGTGATTGATAAAATAAATAGAATCAAGTTGTTTGAGGATTCAACTGTTCACTTTATTGTAAAATAGGATTTTAGATCGATGGATCAAATCTGCCTTTTTCAAGCCGTTTAGGAGTTCAAGCCGCTCTGTCTAGAAATCCAACCGTTGTATTTTATTGAACTCCAGCTGCAAGACACTTCTGACAAGTGACCGGTCCAAACTATTAAATGTATTGCACGAGTTCAAAACGTCGTTTTACAATCGTACTACAGAAAGGTCAATATTGAGGATTCCCAAATGGATGTTGTATTTCAAGCCATTCAGTTAAAAGTTCAATATAGAAATATTACACAATATCCTATCAATTCCAGAAATGACAGAAAAATACTCTATTCGGATATGGTATGTCAGCTTTATCAAAAACATGGACTTAAAGTCGAGAGGACATTTATGATCATTTGATGATAAGAATGATGTATGCACATATTATCGAACTTACAAATTTGAGCTAGGAATCAAGACAGAAGAGGAGACATTCACTCTTCAACCCACAAAAGCAGTAGCCCCCATAACATCAACTCCAACCCTTGCTTAAAATGTGTCCAGCAGAAAAATTCCTGACCAAATGAGCAATGAGACTATATCTTTATTTGTTAAAAATTTTGGAAAATTTATGAAAAAACCAGTCCAAATTTAAATCTTATCGTAAAAAAGATCAGGCTGATAATAATCAAGATTGTTTTAACTGTGAAAAACAAATCCATTTTATTTCAGATTGTAACGGACCTGAGAAAAATGAGAAAAACCGTTTGAAAAATGGAGGTACAAAGATGAAAGAAGATCTTTATAGAAGAAGAAAGATCAAAGAGTGTTGTTGCTAAGAAATCAAAAGCAAATGGGCTGACTCAGATTCAGACCAATCCAATTCGAAGACCTCATCAGGTGGAAGTGATTATGAGAATGTCCAGTGTATAATTGAAAATATTGAGCTAGAGACTTCTGAAGTAGAATTGGAAGCTACCAATGACATGGTATTTCATTTTGATTCAACTGAGTTTACACATGATAATCTTGTCATGGCACTTCAAGACATGGTGGATGAGTACAAAAGACTTGTAATTATTCCAAGACAGAAAACAAAAACTTGAAAGATAAGTCAACTAATTTTAGATGCTTGCTGTGAAAGGAGGTTGGCGGTTTGAAAGTAAAATTTAATCTGCTAGTGGCTGAAAATTATAACATTCGGAGAGTGTTCCAAGAAACGTTGAATGAAAACAAATGGTTGACACTTCTAGTCGACTCTTGGAACAAATCTTCTAATTCAAAAGAAAAGATGCATTAGTTGCAAAAACCAGCTGGCGATAGAACTCAGATAGGGTTCGGAAATAATGAGTGCAAAAAATATGAGCCAAGACTCAATCGTACCTAGACAAGGGAATGTAAAAAATGATTAACTTTTTCAGGTTTAGCATGATATATGAACATGATCAACCTGAAGTTCAACCCAACTGAAATGCAAATTTTGATAACAAAGACATGCATCATGACTTATGTTACATTGAAACGGAGAGTTCTAAGTCCGACCAATTATGACTAAAGGGTAGACAAAATCAAACCGATCACAACAGCTTGAAATGGTCTTGCAGAAAGACAAGTCTAATTGGACATTACTCTTAGAAGGGAAAAGCAAACCGTTATCACAATTTTCGGCAGGTTCAAAAGAGATACAGATTAGAAGAAAAGGATGAAAGACCTAAATAACATTCTGTGAGAGAGAGAACACAACACATATCACATGTATATGCACATAACCGCACCTTATTGGGAAAACACAATGGAAAATTTGTTCGGATAATTCAAGTTTGGGTCCTGAAATAATTCTTTCAGCAACCCAACTAGTCTTGGGTACCAAAGTCTTATTCTGATGATTGCAGGTACAAAAGAAGAAGATTATTAAATAATATATCCGGTTCTAGGACAGTGAGTGTTCGAGGCACATGATTGGTGACTTCAAAATGTTATCAGAAGTAACTGATTTTAAAAGACCAATAATTACATTCAGTGAAAATTCCAAGGTTAAAACCATGAGTAAGGGTAAGATTATCCATGGTAAGGTAATTGTTAAGGATATGTTACTAGTTGAAAATCTTTTATATAACTTGATTAACATAAGTCAATTATGTGACAATGACCATTCTATTGTGTTTCGAAAGCACACTTGCACTGTTAAATCTGTAAATTGTGACATAATGTTAACTGGAGTGAGAGAACAAAACACTTATAAAGTTAGCTGGAATGATGACAACCTAAGTGTTTCTACATGCTTTATTGCTTTGCATGATAATAAAAATTGGCTTTGGCACAAACAAATTAATAATCTAAACTTCAAATCTATTGCTAATCTCGGCAAACAAACTGGTATCAGGTTTGCCCAACATTGATAACTCCTGAGCTCTAAAAATCAGACCACTGCCCATTCAATTTATGATCCAGATATTACAAAGTGAGAGAACCTCTGTATTGGATAGGATCAGGAGTGGCCGAGGCACTTAGTTCAAAATTAGACTGCTCTCAACCTATCTAGAAGATAATGACATCATGCATTAGCATTCAGCCGCTAAATCGCCTCAATAAATGGAGTTGCTAAGAGAAGAAACATAATACTCGAAGAGACGTATCGAACCATGCTAGCATAAACTAGTATCTCTCAAAGATTTTGGGCAGACGTTGTTAACACTTCATGTCATGCAGAAAACAGATCTACGATGAACTAGAATAATGGAAAGACTCCGTGTGAGATCTGGAAAGGTAAACATCCAGAAATTTCATATTTTCGGATATTTGGTTGTAAATGTTTCAATAATAACAATAAAAAAACACAATTAATCGCTTATGATGCTAAATATGACATTTGTGTGTTTTTAGGCTATTCAGCAGCCAACAAAACTTATAGAGTCTATAATTATAGAACTCCGAACTTTGAATAATCTGTGCATATAGTATGAATCATCTATCTACCAACATAATAATAGTAGAAATGTGCATGATTTAAGCAATAGATTATATGCTACTGACCTTGAATCTAGCAGTGATCTTGAGATAAATTTGAGCAGAACTCAATTCGGAAGAAATATAGCCGTTCGTGAAGAAATTGCACGAGATCAAGCCTTTCGGAAACTAAGTCGATGGACAATCACCAGCCAAAAATTCTTCGAGTGGATGATGATGTTGAGGACCATGAAAATGCAACAGTTCAACAACCTGAACACAATCCGTTTGAACTTAGCCTTCGATAAAAAAAATCATCTACTCGAGCTGGTCATTGATAAGCCAACTACTCATCTTAGAACTAGAAAAAAAAATGACAGATCAATTCATGCATGCTGTATTTGTATCCCAAATTGAGCTCAAGAAAAATGATAAAGCCTTAGGAGATTTTAACTAGATATATATCACGGAAGAAAAATTAATTCAACTTGAAAGAAGTAAAGTGTGTCATTGAGTTCCCAGACTGGTCAATATGCATGTAATTGGAACTAGATAGGTATTCATAAATAAAATGGATGAAAATGGTTCAGTAGTATGAAATAAGGATAGATAATAGCTCAAAGCTATAGACAAGAAGAAAACTTAGATTTTGGTGAACCGTTTGCTCATGTTGCTAGACTTGAGGTCATCAAAATATTTTTGCCATTTTTGCATTTAAAGATTTTAATGTATATCAAATGGATGTTAAATAATCATTTCTGAATGGTTTACTTAATGAAGAAGTCTATGTTGAATAAAATCCTGGTTTTTTTAGTTACACTCATCTTGTTCATGTCAATAAATTTGATAAAGTATTGTATGCATGGTTTAAAACAAGTATCTCATGGTATGACATCTTAACTAAATTATGGCTTGAACATAACTTTGTTATAAAAACAATTGATAAAACATTGTTTAGATTTACTGAAGGTGATCATTCATTACTTGTGCAAATATATATTGATGATATTATATTTTGATGTACTAATCCTAATTTATGTGAAATATCATCCAAGATCATACAGAAACAATTTGAAATGAGCCTGATGGGATAATTGACATTCTTCCTCAGATTACAAGTAAAGCAGCTTGAAACATACGTTTTTATCAATCAGGCTAAATATACTAAAAACTTACTAAATAAATTTGATATGAAAAATTGTGTTGTTGTTGCACGTCAATGAGCTCGTCAATCAACCTTGGCAAAGATGATGAGAGAATATAAGTGAACATCACTATGTACATAGGATTAATCGGATCATTTTTGTATCTGACCGCTAGCTGGCCAGACATTATGTTTGCGGTTTGTTTGTGTTATCGCTTTCAAGCTATTCCTATGAAACCTCATTACACGACAGATAAATGCATACTTAAATATCTTAAAGGCATTCAAAATGTGGGTATTCATATCTTAAATACTCAAGTATTTGCCTTGTTGGATATTCAGATGCAGATTATGCATGTTGTAAAATTAACTGGAAGAGTACTAGCGATTCATGTCAATTATGGTGAGATAGACTGATCTCTTGGTTCAGCAAAAGCAAATCTCAATTGCCACATCAATGGTTGAGGCTGAGTATCTAGCCGATGAGAGTTGTTGTGTGCAACTACTTTGGATTCAGAATGAAGACCCAAAGAATTAACACACAAAGCCATGAATTAAAAACACATTCAAGCCATGAATTCAAAGAAGAATTTTAAGAGCCATAACAACATGTTAATGGTGTTTAAGACCATTAAGAAGGCCATAAACATGGTTGTAAAGGTAGTCTTTTCACCTCATTTCCATGAGCCTATAAATAGTGACCAAAGGATAGGAGAAATCACACATTCCAGTAGCATTTCAGCAACTCATTCTTGTCTATTTTTGAAGCACCGCAGTAGCCAAATTCTTGTCCGGTTCAACGTAGTCCAGCAGCTTTCGTGTCCGAATTTTAGTTGTCTTTCCCTCAAATCTTTGAAGATTATCATCAAGTAAGTGGGCTTTTGCTATACTCTTACGTACACTTGCATTTCATAAGTGTACTTGTAAAGGCCTAGAAATCTGTGCTTGAAAAATTTCGGAAAATTTAAAAATTTTCTTTTTTAAAAAATAAAATTGCCTCATTCATAATTGAACTGATGAATAAAGTTTGATGTTCAAAGTGGCAGCGGAAGAAATCTAATGTTTGCAAAATACCGACTTAAAAATAATTCAGCAACATAAAAACTTGGTTTCAATTAAAAATAATAAATGCTGAAATGAGGTCCTCGGGTTCCACCACTGCCGACCCAAGCTAGCTCACTGGTCCCCGCCCTCGGTCCCGACATCATCAGCAGCACCTACAACAATCAAGTCTAGTGAGTCCAAAGACTCAACATGCATATATCGTAAATAACAAGTAAATAAATAGTAAAAATTTTGCATGGGATAATAATATCATGTCATGCGGTATAATGTGAAAATAACTGGTCGTGAGAAATTATAATACGTGCATTACTGAACTGAAAATCATAATGAAAATGTTTGCTCCTTGGAGCCCTGTCATGAAATAACTGTAATAATTTTCTGGTGAGATTATGGTCTATGCAAGTGGTCCCTGAACTGAGCTGACCGGTAACTGGCGACCGGAATAAAACTGAACTGACCGGTAACTGGCGACCGGGCCGGTAACTGGCGACCGGACTTAATAATGTATGTCTGATCAGACTACTGCCACAGTATACTGGGTGAAACAACCGAACTGACCGGTAACTGGCGGCCGGGCCGGTAACTGGCGACCGGACTTAAGCATGATAGTAAAGTGACCACAAGCAATATCACATAAATCTCAAAATTTGTATTTTTGCACGTAATATAATTAATTAACATAATTAAATATCATGTCATAATTTTGCTGATTGGATTGGATCGCTCACAGGCTCGCTGCAATCTAAATGTGTCATGAAAAATATGCAATAGCTTTAAAATGCACAACTATTCAATTAAACCCGAAAGTGCGACAATTACGTCCAACGACTCTGTATTTAAACATGACCCCGAACCAACCCGAACTAACACTGAACTAACATGTAGTCATGATTAAAATACACCCAAAAAGATGAAATAATGCTCCAAAAATGATGAGGGTCGAAATCTAGGTGAAATGGAGGCCAAAACACTAAACGCTCTTTCGAAAGTCAATTTGGCACATCGCACCGTAAATTCTCGTACGCCCTCAAATATGATCCGAATCACAAAAGGCCAAAAACATGCCCTTCCTAACTCAATGAGGCACTGTCCAGTCCAAGGCCATAGGCTAAAAGCCAATCAAGAACTCGAACGAGCCACCGAACCGACGCAGCAAGTTGCTGTCCAGAAAATTCCAGTAGCTGCGCTTGGTTTCCTTACGTTGTTTTCGAGACTACCGGCCATTCGAGCTTGAATCACCGACCAGAGACTCTTACCAACATCCCAAGGAATGATTTGAACCATGGCTAAGGGCTTTAGACCAGCCACAATTCGAAATATTCCAGCAATGAACCAAACATTACAACCGAGAACAAATTCTGCACGTAGGATGCATTGCTTTTGTTTTGCTGTCACGAATCATTCCAATGGCCATTTTATTGACCATGACATGATCTAGACATCTAGGGGCATGGTGTAAACCGTGGCTAAGGGCCATAGGCCAACCAAGATCCACACCATTCCCTAAAATTCGAAACAACACAAGCTGAAAAAGAGAGGAAGCCGAAAGGGGAAAGGGGCTGTTCTTGAGTTTTATTTAAAAACCGATGCACCATGGACCAAGCCACCAAAAGGGTGACATAGTCACGTCTTAGACATACTAGGGAAGTGATCTAACCATGGCTATAGGCCCCTAGGGCAGCCATGATCAGGTCCATTCCCTTGGACAGCAGCAACAGATTTTTTTTTTCTTTTCGAAGACTCAAGTGGCAAGAATGTTAAGTTGCTGTCATTTTCGTGTCTTCAAGCGTGCATGGGGTTCAATGAATGGACCAACATGGTCCTAACGCATCCTATTACATGTCTAGATGTCGCCTTGGGAGCCTGGAATGGAACCAATACCTGAAATCCACAAAACAAAGCAACCCGTGAAGCACAAGAGAAAACCGAAAAATTCTGCATGTTGCATTTTCTGAAATTTCTTAATGTATTTCGGTTTTAACATGGAAATGATGATCATGTAATGAAAAATAATTGATAATAGGACTTGATTGAAGAGTCAAGGAAGAACATATGCATGCCTGGTTCGTTTCGAAAGAAAAACGAATGAATAAGACGACTCGGCGCGGAGGAGGTGGAGTGTTCTTGCTACCTTGTTCTTCACTCGATTTTTCTCTCTTAATTACACTGATATTCTCACGGTTTTTCTACTCTGATAAGGCTCTGAATTCGGTGGAGAGGGATGGGGAAAGATGGTTAGGAGAGTGAGGGGAAATGAGTGCAATATAGGTGGAAAAAAAAGCAAGACCAAGTCTCCATTTTATTTTTTGAAATTTGAATTTTGGTTGCTAACAAATATTTGTTGGGGAGAGAAATGGATGGGGTGATCGATTCTTCATGCTAGACTAGGTTAGGATATTGGTTAATAATTAATTAATTAAGGTTGGTCAATAATTGAAAATATTAGCATGCTAAAAGATGACAAAGAGTTGGTCAAAGGTGAGTTGGCAAAGAAATAGTCTAGACACTAAGGGTGGCCGAAATTCATTAATTAAGTGGAGGGGAAAATGTTAATTATTTAGTAAATTTATAACCCTTAAAAGCCTTACCTATCCCTTAAATAATTTAGTGAATTAATTCTTTAATTATGGAACTTAAACGAATTTATTCTCTACTCACCTCAAGGTGCTTAAATAAATCCTCAAACCTCCTTAATAACTTAAATTAACTTACTTGCTAGCTAAATTAAATTCTGGAAATGTTTTCTGAATCTTAAATTCTATCTCAAAACTCCAACTCCAGTCCGGCCTCACTGAAATAATTGAGACGACAAAAATTTAAACTAATACGTAAAATAATAAAATTTAGAAACTCAAGCAATAAAAATCATTTTAATTTAAATACTAGAATTATGCATGACTTATACGTAGTCTAAGTTACGGGTTCTACAATCCTTCCACTCTTAAAGAGAATTTCGTCCTCGAAATTAAAACTCACCGAATAACTCAGGGTACCGACTCCTCATCTCTGGCTCAGACTCCCACGTAGCTTCCTCCTCTGAATGGTTGAGCCACTTGACTTTCACTCGCTTAACCAGCTTGTTCCGAAGCTCCTTCTCCTGCCTGTCTAGGATCTGCACTGGCCTCTCCTCATAAGATAGGTTCGGTGTGAGATGCAACGGCTCAAAATTCAGCACATGTGAAGGATTCACCATGTACTTTCTCAGCATGGAGACGTGGAACACATTGTGTACTCCGGCCAGATTCGGCGGAAGAGCAACACAATAAGCTAGCGTCCCAACTCTGTCGAGGATCTCAAACGGTCCAATAAATCTCGGACTAAGCTTCCCTTTCTTCCCAAATCTCATGACACCCTTCATAGGTGCCACCTTCACGAAAACATGGTCGCCGACTGCGAACTCTAAATCTCTCCTTCTCTGATCTGCATAGCTCTTCTGTCGACTCTGAGCAGTCCTCATTCTATCACGGGTCCGGGCTACTACATCAACAGTCTGCTGAATAATCTCTGGACCCAGCTCTGCTCTCTCTCCTACTTCACCCCAATGAATAGGAGATCTACACTTGCGGCCATACAATGCTTCATACGGTGCCATACCAATAGAAGACTGGAAGCTGTTGTTATAGGTGAACTCTACCAATGGCAAGTTCGACTCCCAACTCCCTGAGAAGNATAGAGTTCACCTATAACAACAGCTTCCAGTCTTCTATTGGTATGGCACCGTATGAAGCATTGTATGGCCGCAAGTGTAGATCTCCTATTCATTGGGNGATAACTCCGGTGAGAATAAAATCCCAGTATAAACAATGTATACATGCAATGCATAAAATCATATACAAAAGCATAAACCATGTATCACAAAACATAAATCATAATTTATGACACATTAGTGAATACAGATAAAACTCTTTGACTCGTCATCTCAGACTCGACTCATTTCTAATCTAGGGATCCCGGTTCCTGGATATTACAATATACCGAATTTCCGCGATAGGACTCGATCCATTCCTAAGCAACATCGATATAAATCAAATATCCATTGTCTTGGCATATCCGCCATAGACTTGGCATATCCGCCAATGCCTACTCTGACATTGTGCAATGAGCCAATGATCACTCTGTCATAATCTGGCACATCTGTCAGCGACTCTCACTCAATAGCTATCTGTTATTCTCTGCTTTTCCATAAATCAATAGACTAAGAATATTCATTCAAACAATATAAAGGTATGAAACCAATAACATACAAGTATGTGATTTAGGGAAACTCAAGTCCAATCTGACTTCAGTCAATCTCCCGGTTAACATTGATTTATACTTTTCTTGTCGTAGTTCTGACGAAGTCGAAGTCCTGAATTCGAAGCTGTCAATACCAATCTGAAATAATGTGTCGAATAGGAACAATATCAATATACAACTTATATCAGTACTCATTCTGCTCAATACTCAATCTAATTCTGTTTCGACGGCATAACAGTATAGTCTTGATATTCCCGTCAACTCAGACAACAATATATATCAATTACAAATCATAACCAATATCCAATATAATCCATAATCTCAGAAATCTGAATAATCTCAATTCCATCTCTGAAAAATCATAAAAAATGTATAAATAATCTGTTTTTCAATCTGTTCTAGGTTCTACGATGATATCAATCCTATCCGATTCTGACAATACCATAATTTCAAACCATATCAAAATTCAATAAAACTTACGTCTAGTTGAAGCTCTCGTCGATAGAAACACAGTACCGCATTCGGATTGAAATTCTAACGGGCGGATCTTGCACAAACTTCAAATTCAAGTTCTCTGAAGCTTTCCTCGGCCTCTTCTCGTTTCCTTTGCTAAGTTAGGAAGGAATGAAAGTTATCAATCATGCGTGGCTAGGACACTTGTCTTTCATGCATATCAGGCGGCGCTCGGGCGGTCACAATCTACCGCTCGGGCGCGGAACCTTCTACCCGAGTACTCAAGTTTTGACACACTGGCGCTCGGGCGGTCATTTTCTACCGCTCGGGCGCCAAACGTTCTGTCCGAGAACTTTGCTTGTTATCCACTGGCGCTCGGCGGTCAAAAATTACCGCTCGGGCGCCAGATGTTCTGTCCAACATCTTGGCTTGTATTGCACCGACGCCCAGCTTCTCCACTTGAGCTCCTACAATCTCAATACTGTTAATTAATCCACTTCTGATTACAGTAATTAAATCTCGGGCATTACATCTACGTTTCCGCATTTCGTTGTAATCGCATTGTAAAGACGATTATTGATTTATGTAATAGACTGATTTTTGGCTATTTGATGTACTTCGTGGCTTGTTGTTATACGATTTTAAATAGTTAAGCAACGTCGATGGCACGTCTCGGGTTCGGGGCGTGATATTTAAGTGATATCAGAGCCGTTAGGTCCAAAATCCGGCTGGGATTTTCCCAACGTGCATTTATTACGAATAAAAAAGATATCAAAAGAAAATTCTAGTTACCAAGTAACATAGGACTCTTAATTAGACTTCTTAGTGTGGAGCCTCGGGTTCAGTCTTATTTTGATTTCTTCATCATAATCTAGCACATGAATTACATCTTCCATGCATGATAAATCCTTTTGAAACAAGAATTCACTATGAAAATTTCCGAACTTTCTACTCTTGGAAATTTTCTCGTGTGTCGAAACACTTTAAACTATCCGTTAACGTTGATATACATCTTATTCTATTGTTCTAAGCCTTTCCATTTGTTTTATTTCAAGAAATAGCTTCAAATTATTCTATGCCTCGCACTCGGACCACGGCTCGCATGCGTGTTATACCAGTCCCTGACAAAGATACTATCATTAAGGATCTCCGAGCATCTCTCGCCCGAGAACAAAAAGACAATGGGAAACTGATTGTAACTCTACATACTCTGCAAAAAGAGAAGCACGAGCTGGAGGAACAGAAAGCCCATCACCAGGCTCTCTTGGAGCAGACCTCTTTCATAGCGGTCCAACGACATCAGCAAGATGCAGTGATCATTCAAGAACTGAAAGATTCGGTGCAGCATCTGAATATGCATAATGAACACTTACAAAATCAGGTTCAACAACTTCAGGATGCCCATATCGACTTGGAACCTGAAATGGAACCAATAGAAGAGCCAATGGAAGACGAAGCAGTAGGAGATGACGAGATTTTAGATGATTGAGGATTTAGTGTCGCGACTAGTTGTAATAAGGATTTTTAATTCATTTGCTTTGTAATAAGGATTTTTAATCCATTTGCTTTCTCATGAATTTTCTTTCCTTTTGTTATTCCTAAAACTTAGATTTTTATTTTTTCCTTTTTCGTTTGAATCAATAAAAAGTTTATTTGGTTTTGTCAATGGTCGTTTTCAGTTCATGATTAACTCATATATATGTTGGCAAACAAATATCTTAGAAGCTTGTACCATTGTAGGACATGGACGGAAGACCAGTACGAAACAACCGCAACCCGCGTTACTGAAATCGCAACAACAACCGGAATAACATTGACAATGAAGGGAACCTTCCTCTGCCACCACCACCACCAGGATTGGGCCTAAGTCAAGTCGACTTAATGGCCATAGCAACTATTGTGGCTACTGTCATCCAAGGGTTGGGAAACACAAACGTCAATGGCAATCCGCCACCACAAGGTGGTGGCGAAAGAATCTAACTCAAACATTCAAAGGAGACCCGGACCCCGAAATTGTCCAAAACTGGATCAAAAATATCGAGACCCAACTCCGCCTACTCGAGATTCCCAATGAGTTCAAGGTGGATGTGGTGACATCATTCTTAGAAGAAAAAACAGGCAAATGGTGGGAGACAGTCTCACCAGCTTTGACAGCAGATGGACCTATTGCATGCAACAGTTTAGAGAGGTATTCTTGAAACAGTATTACCCTGCTGAAGTGAGATTACAGAAGTTGAGTGAATTCGAAAATTTCGCTCAAACTTTGGATATGTCTGTGGTGGAGTATACTTCAAAGTTCAAATCCCTTGGAACCTATGCACCCACTATCATGGCTGATGATACCTTGAAAATGCATCGGTTCAAGCGTGGTCTGAATATCCGTATCCAGTCATCTTTAGCAGTTTACCAACCCACGAGCTTTGCTGATCTAATGGGTGCAGCAATAAGAGGCGAGACAGACATCAAGCGCCGGGAGGATGATAACAAGAATAAGAGACCTCCTTCTGGACAATATTTTCAAGGGAAACAGCCATTCAAAAGACCAAATCAGTCCAGTGGGTCATTCAAAGGCGCTTCATCCAGTCCAACCTACCAAGAGGCCAAGATGTGCCCCATCTGCAATAACCTCCATTCTGGGGAATGCCAAAGGAATACTGGTGCATGCTTCAATTGTGGGAAGTTAGGACATCGAATTGCTGATTGTCCCGAGCCTAAGAAAAGATCATGGTCAAATACTGATACTACCCCCAGCAAGCCAAAGGAAAATAAGCCTTACGCTCGTGTGTTTGCAATGACTCATAAAGAGGCAGATGACTCAAACGATGTCATGGAAGATACCATTCTAATCAATGAAATGTCAGCATATGTATTGTTTGATTGTGGTGCCACTCATTCGTTCATATCTAAGAGGTTTGCTAAGAAATTAAGGTTGATAACTGAAATACTTGTTGAACCCTTTAGAGTAGCAACTCCCACTAGTAAAACAATTGAAACACATAGGGTGCACAGAGATTGTGAGATTTGTATCAATGATCACCTATTTCAAGCTGAATTCATTCAACTAAACATGGTGGAGTTCGACGCCATTCTGGAAATGAATTGGCTATCAAAGAATCACGCAATTGTAGACTGCCGCTTGAAGAACGTCAAACTAAGGGCTCCGAACCAAGAAGAAATCGTTTACTATGGCAAAGTCAAGAAACAAGAATCCTTACTATCTGCTTCCCAGACTTGGAAAGCCATGAAAAATGGAGAATAAGTTTACCTGGATATGTTAAACAAGATGAAGGAAGGAACCACACTTGCACTAGAAGAGATTCCGGTAGTACAAGAGTTTCCAAATGTCTTTCCTGAAGAACTCCCTGGCACAATCCCCGACCGCGAAGTGGAATTTGAGATTGATTTAGTACCCAATGCTACATCAATCTCAAAAGCACCGTACAGAATGGCTCCAGCAAAATTGAAAAAACTCAAAGAACAACTTCAAGAATTGTTGGATAAGAAGCAAATCCGACCAAGAGCATCCTCATTGGGAGCTCCTGTCCTATTTGTGAAGAAAAAAGACGAAAGCATGAGATTGTGTATTGATTACAGGGAACTGAATAAGATCAAAGTCAAGAATAAATATCTGTTTCAAAGGATAGATGACTTGTTTGACCAACTCAAAGGAGCTACAGTCTTTTCAAAGCTCGACTTAAGGTCAGGCTACCACCAACTAAAGGTCAAAACAGACTATATTCCGAAGACAGCCTTCAGAACAAGGTATGGACACTATGAGTTCATGGTAATGCCGTTCCGGTTAACAAACGTTCCGGCAGCTTTCATGGATCTCATGAACAGGGTATTAAAACCGTTTCTTGACAAGTTTGTTGTAGTGTTCATTGACGATATTCTGGTATATTCATCAAGTGAGGAGGACCAACAAGAACATCTTCGTCTCACCCTCCAGACGCATAGAGAAAAAGAACTGTACGCCAAGTTCAAGAAATGCGAATTATGGCTAAAGTGCGTCACATTCTTGGAACACATAATATCAGCAGCAGGAGTGTCTGTGGACCCAAAGAAGGTAGAAGCAATCATTGATTGGTCGAGACCAAATAATGTGATAGAAATTCGAAGCTTCTTGGGATTAGCAGGCTATTATCGAAAATTTGTTGAAGGATTTTCTTCAATAGCCATGCCCCTCAATAAACTCATGCAAAAGAACTCTAAGTTTCAATGGAGTGAAGAATGTGAGCAAAGTTTCGAGGCCTTGAAGAAGAAACTTGCTTCTACTCCGGTATTGGTATTGCCAACTGAAGGAAAAGACTTCACCATCTACAGTGATGCTTCAAAAAGAGGTTTAGGATGTGTGCTCATGCAAGATGGGAGAGTAATTGCCTACGCTTCAGGACAACTGAAACCATATGAGCAAAACTATTCGACGCATGACCTCGAACTAGCTGCAGTGGTGTTTGCGCTGAAAATTTGGAGACATTATCTTTATGGAGCCAAATGTGAGATTTTCACTGATCACCAAAGTCTCAAATATTTGTTCACTCAAAAAGAACTAAATATGCGGCAGAGACGATGGATTGAACCTCTGAAAGATTACGACTTGACGATAAGCTATCATCCGGGCAAGGCAAACAGGGTAGCTGACGCTTTGAGTTGGAAGAATATGAGCAAAGTAATCCTAGCTTCACTTTCAGCACAACCATGCCTCCGGGAAACGATCAAGATAAGTCAAGATCGAGACCCTACTTTGGTGAAACTGAAACAACAAGCTGAAAAATGAAAATCATCGGATTTCCAGACAGATGACAAAGGAGTTGTGTAGATGAAAGGGAGATTGTGTGTACCTGACATTGAAAATCTTCGACAGGAAGTAATGTATGAAGCACACAAGTCAAAATTTTCACTCCACCTCGGCAGTACTAAAATGTATAAAGATTTGAAGAAAAACTTCTGGTGGAATGAAATGAAAAAAGACGTTGCAATGTTTGTCTCCAAGTGTCAAGTGTGCCAACAAGTCAAGGCAGAACACCAGAGACCTGGTGGACTTCTTCAACCTTTGGAAATTCCGGAATGGAAATGGGAACATATTTCCATGGACTTTGTAGTCGGTTTACCAAAGTCTAGACAAAGCCATGATTATATATGGGTAATCGTAGATAGACTCACAAAATCTGCGCATTTCTTACCTGTCTGCATGAACTATAATCTGGATAAACTAGCTACTTTATACATATATAATATCGTACGGTTACACAGAGTTCCAATTAACATACTATCAGACAGAGATCATAGGTTTGCATCCCGTTTTTGGAAGAGCTTTCAAAAAGCTATGGGGACAAAAGTTACTCTTACTACGGCATATCACCCTCAAATGGACGGCCAAACTGAGAGGACAATACAAACTTTTGAGGACATGCTGAGAGCATGTGCTCTAGACTTCAGTGGTAATTGGAGCGAACATCTGTCCTTAATCGAGTTCGCATACAATAATACTTATCACATCAGTATTGGAATGGCACCGTACGAAGCTCTATATGGACGAAAGTGTTGATCGCCACAATATTGGGATGAAGTAGGGGAAAAAGCCATGGTTGGACCCGAACTGATCCAAGAAACAGTGGATAGAGTTGCTGTGATCAAAGAGAGACTGAAAGCTGCACAGGATCGACAGAAAAGTTGGGCTGGCCTTAAAAGAAAACCCGTGGAATTTGAAGTGGACGAAAAAGCATATGTGAAAGTGTCACCCATGAAGGGTGTGATGCGATTCAATAAAACTGGGAAATTGAATCCCAGGTACGTCGGACCTTTCGAAATCCTAGAGAGTGAGAACACTTGCTTATAGAATAGCACTTCCACCTAATATGTCAAGAATCCACAATGTTTTCCACGTTTCACAGCTAAGGAAATATATTTCCGATCCAAGTCATATTCTGGAGGCTGGACCACTTCTGGTTGAGAGCAAGCTAAATGAGGAGCTGAAGTACGAAGAAATTCCAATCCGAATTGTGGGTAATAAAGACCAAGTACTGAGACGACGAACTATTCCATATGTCAAAGTACAATGGTCCAATCACACCGAAAAAGAAGCTACTTGGGAGTTGGAAGAAAAGATGCGAGAACAATATCCTTATCTCTTTGAAGATCGGGTATAGCAAAGTTTCGAAGACGAAACTCCTCATAAGGCGGGAAGGATGTGAAGACCCAAAGAATTAACACACAAAGTCATGAATTAAAAACACATTCAAGCCATGAATTCAAAGAAGAATTTGAAGAGCCATAACAACATGTTAATGGTGTTTAAGGCCATTAAGAAGGCCATATACATGGTTGTAATGGTAGCCTTTTCACCTCCTTTCCATGTGCCTATAAATAGTGCCCAAAGGGTAGAAGAAATCACACCTTCTAGCAGCATTTCAGCAACTCATTCTTGTCCATTTTCGAAGCACCGCAGCAGACAAATTCTTGTCCGGTCGACGCAGTCCAGCAGCTTTCGGGTCCGAATTTTAGTTGTCTTTCCCTCAAATCTTTGAAGATTATCATCAAGTAAGTGGGGTTTTGCTATACTCTTACTTACACTTGCATTTCATAAGTGTACTACTCGATATATATATACAACGACATACTTATTCTTCGTAGGTATGTCCACAATTGCTTAAAAATACGCTATGTATGTTTCTTGAAATTCGATCGGCATGATATATTCGTTCCTAATTGTTATAAAAACCTTTGAACAATTTGTTGTTTGATATTAGTTATAATATTTGAAAGCATGTCTGAAATATTTGAAATGCACAGTAATGATTCGAATTAGAAATGACAAGGAAATTCCGATATTTGATATGTTTTGTTTAAGGCCCTGATGCGGTGGGTTATAATAACTTTTCTTTTAGCCTCGTCCCTTAGAGGAGTAACATATAGGAGAGTAAGCAGTAAACCATGGAAATGAGATGATTTTCAGTGCTATGTTTGTATTTTGTTCATATTCGCTTCAACATGCTTATGATTCAAATTATTATAATGTATTCGTATAATTATAATTTTGATATTCGTTATGTCCGATCGACCCCCATTTACTAAGTATTTCGCAAATACTCACTCCTTACATTCCCACCCCAGATAAGAACGAGGAAAAAATCGAAGATAAAGAACAAGAATACTTTTCGGGTTGGTGATGAAGTCAAACCAATTCAATACTAGTCTTGTCATTCTATCTTTTAGTTGTATTATCGTGTTCTACACTTCCGCATTTCGTTGTAATCGCATTGTAAAGACGATTATTGATTTATGTAATAGACTGGTTTTTGGCAGTTTGATGTACTTCGTGTCTTGTTGTTATACGATTTTAAATTTTTAAGCAACGCCGATGACACGTCTCGGGTTTAGGGCGTGACATTCAGCAACAACTTAGATACTATGAAATTCAAGTCGTCGAGTCTTCAATTTTCTGTGAAAATACAAGTTCCATAACATTCACCTACAATCTGTCTTACACTTTCGAACCAAGTACATTGACATAAGGCATCACTTCATCCGAGATCATGTAATAAAGAAGGATATCCAACTGGAATACATTTCTACAGACTGACATCTTCGCCAAACCGCTAATAGATGCTAAATTATCTTATTTTAAGAATATACTTGGCTTAGTTGATTTAATTTAATGTAGAAATTAAGGTTGAATGGAAGCCGAGTTGGTAATACAAAGTATTAAAAATACACATATCTGACCTTTGCGGTTAAAAAATATGGAAATATAATATTATCATATACTCCTATTGTTTTTCTCTCAATTATATCAATATTTTTTTAACAGTCCGATTTTCAATTTTTCAAATATTAAATATTTTTAAAACTATTTGACGTTGCCAACAAATAACCCATATTTATTTGATTGAACGATAATTATCTATATTTTAAATTATTTACTTTTATTTAGATATCTAAACCGTCAAAAGTCACTTTTGACTTTTCAAATTTTAAAATTCATCTAGTGACGGACATACACCTGGGCTATCTTGTTTCTCAAATCAGATTGTATATATGTACTATCTATCTCACATTTCACACTTTATGATTAAGCAAACATTTTGCATTCCATAATTTTCTGCATTCTCCATTTGTTCTTTGCTTTCTGATCGTTTTTGCTGAAATTTCGACATATTCCTTCAAACATCAAGTATGACTATCTTCTCACACAACACTCTTGCTTTTAACTTTGCTTCTGTCCTTGCCACAAATGACGAATCTATGGTAAACATATTCACGATGCTTGAGGCATCTGGGCTGAGGAAGTTTCTGGGTTGCAGGTTATAATATTCAGAGACAATATTGAAGGAGCTGTTTGAGACATCCAAAATGGAATATGTCTTTTTCATCTAAATAATTAAGGGAACAAACATTACCATTACCCAGAAGCTGTTTGCAAAAATATTTTACCTACAAACAGTCATAATTACAGCCTTCTCTCAACTACCAGATGGTAACCTGCACAATGGAGGATTAGATTCTCTTTGTTTGGTTCTCCTCTCACCTCTCCCATCAGCCAGAAGAAAGACTTGAAGGTGGAGTATAGACTTCTTTTTGACTTGGTGGTCAAGCCATTGTTGGCCAAGATAGGGGAGTTTGAAAATATTACAAATGAGAAATTCTTGGTTATGGCAAGCATCGCCTCTAAGATCAACGTTAATTGGTCTGATATTTTGTTCAAAATCTTCACATCCATGGTGAAGAAATAAGCACAGTCTCAAAAGTTTGCTACTCTTATATATATTTTGGAGCAAATAAAAGTGAAGGTCATGGATGCTGTGAATCTCCACAAGGTAAAATTTTTTGACTATGCTACAATGGAGTAATACCGTTTGAAAAACCAACATACTGGAGTTGAACTGTTGGAGGTGAAGAAATAAAAAGTTAATAGAAGAAAGCTTCCAAGCCGGCTAAGACATCGGCTAAACAAACAAAGAGGAAACTGGTGTTGTTTTCAGAAACAGATTCTAAAGATGCCAGGGAAAATTTTCCCTTGACACAAGTATTTTTAGAGAATAAGAAACAAACAGACAAATCAAAACCAAAGAAGATTAAAATGAGAAAGCATGTCTCCGAGCCATTGGTACCGACACCAATCCCAGTCGTTCCCATTTCTAGTCTGAAAAGTATTAGGCTGGTTGAACCTGAAATAGTCACCAGATTCTTCGGACTACCCTTTATTGACCCAAAGGCCAGAGATTCCCCTGATCTCTATAGACGAAGTTGTCCGTAGTGTATCCATATTTGAGTTTGATTATAGTATAATGGACCTCTTTTTCCAATGATTGAATATTCTACAACTAAGAAAGAGGGGATTTATACTGAGGGAGAACCAAATTTAGAATCTTTATCAATAATCCAGTCAATGATCAGACTTCTGAAGACCTCAGTGCTTCAACCAAAATTTTGCCAGCTCAAGAGATTGTTATCTTCTCAGGACAGCCTGATTTGGAAAAAGTGGTTGATCCAAGGTCTGAAAAAATTGTAAATTCCAACCACTGATTCAACCTCTAATCCTTGAATCGACAAATCCTCTATTCTATTTCTTAACCAACTGCCTTTTCAACTAGGCTCTTTAATTCTTAAAGAATAATCTCCTTCTGATATATATTTATGTCTTCTCAGAATTCTACAACAATTCTTCAAAAGTTTAGCTCGATCAAGTCTACTCGCAAATCAAAAACCTCTCCAAAATGGTCAAAAATATCAAAATCAAGCAGTTTGCACACTCTGCTGCTTTTGACAATTTTTGGAAATATATTATTCGTGATCTTGGTTCTTTAGAGAAGAGCTACATGCTTTTTTTTCACCGATCTAGCTCTTATCAAACATCAGCCTGAATCTTTGGTTCTAACCTTGTCAGGTTGGTAGAGGTCCGGCTAGATCATATTCAGACCAATATTTGCAGCCAATTGCAAGAAATTTTAAACTATATGCAAAGAAACGATGCTAGAAAAGAGAAGTAGATAACTACAAAAAGCGTGAAGAGTATAAAAGACATGATGAAAGGACTAAATTTGAGGAATAAAAGAGGCGGTCAGAAGAAGAATGAAAAAAAAATGATGTGGAAATGGTGGTGATTTGAGCAGTAGAAGATAGGATTTTGTTTTGAGTTTGTGATTGTCATTTCATTGATCATTATCTCAATGAAATACAATCCGTTCTTAGATTTTCTGATCTTACATCTTTTCGTAACAGATTGTATATTTTTGCAGCTTAGCTTTGTCATCACCAAAAAAAAGAAATTTTTAGAATATTTTTATTACCCTTAATTTTTTATGATTGACAAAATACTACCAAAAAAAAAGGAAATTTTTAGAATATTTTTATTACCCTTAAAATCTTTTCGACAGTTGAACACTAATATAAATATGCAGTGCATTTCAAAGAGAACACTACCAAAACTATTTTAAAATCACCGACACTTTCAAGAAATCAAGAGCCTGCATATTTCCAAGATTTTTTAGCACACATAAGAGTCCTCATTTCAGACTCATCAACCAAGGCACACACTTATCAGAATATATCAAATCTCAAAAGATCAATTTGTGCTACCTCAACCAAGTCAAACAGTTACAAAACTGACCATTATGTCATTGTTATCTGTTTTGTTATGTTGTCTGGTGAACTGATGGTTCTTAAATATCAAGGTCTTGTAAAGTGATAACTAAGAGTTTCAATTTAGACAATGTGATAAGTCTTAACTGAAGCGGGCTATTACAAGACGTTGTAAAATCAACATCTTTAAGTGGAAACCTTTCCAAGTTGAAGAAAAGACGACGTAGAAGTTTTATCTCCGAACATCCATAAAAATCTTGAGTCATTTACTTATGCATTCTACATTCTTGCATATTAAAGTTTTCAGACCGCTTTTTGTTGAAACTGTCAATTGTTTTTATTTATCACTAGCCAAACCAGATAATTTCTACACTTATTTTAGTCTAAAGTGGTCCAGTTAAGCTAGTCGTTCAATAATAATTCTTAACAGTTCAAAAACTGTTGAGAACGGTTTAAAGTTAAAAGAATTTTTTAAGAGTGTTTATTTACTCCCTCCTCTAAACACATCTCCGATGTGGGGACCCGGACGCTAATTCATTTCTTAATCATTCTTGGACATAATTCGATCATTTAAATAAATTGGGTCTAAAATTTACAGTGCGGAACATAATATAATCAATCTGATATAAACATTAAAAGTAATAGTACAAGTCTTTTACTAAATACATTTACATCAAACTAGGGTTCAACCACTACATCTCAAGTGTCGAAACCAAATCTACTTCTGGGCTCGGATCTCCACGCTAATCTGTAATCTCTCATCCTCTTCTCACCCTGATCCTGTCCCACCTGTTTTTATGCACACATACAAACACAACAATAGCTGGATAACTCCGGTGAGAATAATATTCCCAGTATAAACAATGTATACATGCAATCATATAAACCGATATAAAAGCATGAAACAGATATCAAAAACATGTATCTGATCTGACAACATGAATCGATATAAAACTGTAAATAAACTCGTGACTCAACACCTCAAACTCGACTCTTCTCTACTCTAGGGATCCCGGTTCTAGGACATTGGCATAATATACCGAATCTCCGCAATAGAAGCTGATCCGCTCCTATGCAACATCGATATAAACCAACATCCAGTGTCTTGGCATATCCGTCAAAGACTTAGCGCCTCCGCCATTGACTAGGCGCCTCCGCCCATGACTGAATACATGCTTTGCTATAACTCAATAGACTAAGCATATCAATCTCAGGAATGGCAAACATCAATGCAATAAAATCAAACCCATAAAGATGCGTATCTCTGGTACAGATGTCGGTCTCGGCCAACTGATCACGGTCTCAACTTTGCTAGGATCGACAGAAATCCCATCTCCAGATATAATGTGTCCCAAAAACACAACCTGTCTCAGCCAAAACTCACATTTCGACAATTTGGCATACAGTTTCTCAGCCCTCAGCGTATTCAATATAATTTTCAAATGTTCAGCATGATCAATCATATTCTTCAAATATATCAGAATATCATCAATGAAAATAATCACAAACTCATCAAGGTACTTCTGAAACACACGGTTCATCAAACCCATAAATACAGCTGGAGCATTTGTTAAACCAAACGGCATGACTATAAACTCATAATGTCCATACCTGGTTCTGAAGGCTGTCTTGGATATATCAGATTCTCTGACTCTCAGCTGATGATAGCCAGATCTCAGATCGATCTTGGAATATAAAGAAGAACCCTGCAACTGATCAAATAAATCATCGATACGAGACAAAGGGTATTTATTATTTACCGTAGCCTTGTTCAGTTGCCGATAATCAATGCAGAGTCTCATTGAACCGTCCTTCTTTCTAACAAACAATACTGGAGCACCCCAAGGAGAAACACTCGGTCTGATGTAACCCTTGGCCAGTAAATATTCCAATTGATCTTGCAATTCTTTCAATTCAATCGGTGCCATTCTGTACGGAGCTCTAGAAATAGGAACTGTACCTGGTACCAGCTCAATGCTGAAGTCTCTCTCTCTGACTGGAGGCAATCTCGGAATCTCATCTGGGAAGACATCAGCAAACTCACATACCACTGGCAAATCAGCCAATGATGGGCTCGATTTCAGTACGTCAACTGCATATACTAGGAATCCATCTGCTCCTTTCTGCAATAATCGAGTTATAGAAATAGTAGATATCAAAGGAATTCTAGCTCTAGAACCTAAGCCGTAGAATTTCCATTAATAAGCCATATCAGGTGTGAATCTTACAATCTTATGGAAACAATCAACGGTTACTCTGTACTTGGTCAGCATATCAATACCGATAATACAGTCTAAATCAGATAGTCCAAGTACAAAACAATCTAATTCAATCTCATGGCCATCATACTGCAGTTTACAATGTTTCACAACATTCACTGATATAAGACCTCTCCCCAACGGTGAAGAGATAGATACTACAGCAGATAATGACTCAACAGGCAATGCATGTCTCAATGCAAATCTTTCAGAAATTAAAATATGGGAGGCACCCGTATCAATCAATACATAAGTAGGATAACCACAAAGAGAACAGTTACCTGCAACAACATCATCTGATGCTTCATGTTCCTGTTCCTCAGTCAAAGCAAATACTCTGGCTTGTTGTCTAGGAGGTTGGCTAACTATCTGAATTCCTTCTGGCCTCTGCTGTGACAGAGTAGTAGTCGGTGGGGGCTGGAAAGAGTGAACAGCTGATGATCGTCTATCAATCTGTGCCATTGATCCAGCTGATTCTGCTCCCTGAGATCCTGGGAACCTCTCTGTGGGCATACTCTAGCAAAATGTCCCTGCTGTCTACAGATGCGGCAACTGCCAAGTACTCCTTGGCATTGCTCTGTGGGATGTCTCCCTCCGCAAGTCCTGCAATAAGCCCTGGTATAACTCTGTCTGGAACCACTGGAGCTAGAAGAACTGCTGCCAGACTTCTTAAACTGTTTCCATCTGGCTTTCAATTGATCTCTTTGTCCACTGCTGCTACTGCCACTCTCAGATCTGGGAGGGGGTTGCTGTGGTCTCGGTGCTGGAAGAACATATGAAGCTCCTTTCTGCCTAATCAGGCCCGCTTCTGCTCCTATGTCTCTGTTCAGGGCATCAACAAAGTGATTTGGTCTCCCAATGTTCACCAATGTAAAGATCTCAGGATTCAGCCCATTGATGAACTGATCGGCCACAGCTTCGTCATTCTCAGCAACATGTGAAGTAAATCGCAACAAGGTAGAGAACTTGACAACATATTCCTCTATGTTCAGTTGACCCTGTATCAAATTAGCAAACTCTGCTCCCTTGTCTTTCCTGTACGATACTGGGAAAAATCATTGATAGAATTCAGTCTTAAAGATTTTCCATGTAATAACGGTACCTCTATGCTCCAATGCTATCTTGGTTGTAAGCCACCAACTCTTTGCAACATCATGCAACTGGTGCCCAATCAGTTTGACTTTTCACTCATCTGTACAATCCAATGAATCAAATAATATCTCGATGTCATCCAACCAACTCTCTCAATCAACAGATGTCTCAGTTCCTTTCAGAGTCGGTGGTTTGAATGACTGAAATCTCTTCAGCAGTGTTTCCATCGGTGTTGCTGTGACATCCATCGGATTAGCTGAGGTACTACCCTGTTCTGGGATTCTTCGAGGAGGCATATCTGATTATCAAAAGGGTTAGTAATCAAATTTGACAAATCTGTCTCAGTCCCCTTCTGATTATCTTACCTATGATCAAGAATCGGTTCTGATTCATTCTCAATAATACATATTTCTAATCAAATTAGATAAGTTAGGTAAAAATGTATTAAAGCAATAAAACATGCTATCACCGCAAAAGCAGGAAAGAAAACTCAATCTACCCCGCTCATTCTCTTCTATCTCAGTCTAAAGAACCTACTGCTCTGATACCACCTGCTGTGTAACAAACCTCCTAGTTTCTTTCTTTCGGCTTTCACCTGTTGGCGATTCAGACATCTGGATACAAACTCTGCAATATCTGCTTTCATCTGTTACCACCAGAACTGTCTTTTCAAATCATTATACATATTTCTGCCACCAGGATGAATACTAAATCGATTATTGTGCGCTTCTGACAATATCTGTTGTTTCAACTCTGACACATCGGGCACAACTGGACGATTATTCACATATAACACATCATCACGAACCTGATATTTGGATTGATGTCCTGTTCTGACCATCGCAATCGAGTTCTGAACATTCTGATCACAAGAGTCTGAAGTATCTATTTTCACGGTCAGAACTGAATATGAGACAAAGAAGATGGCTTGATTTACTGAAAGATTTTGATTGTGAAATCAAGTACTATCCGGGAAAG
This sequence comes from Primulina huaijiensis, assembly GCF_012295235.1. Lineage (NCBI taxonomy): Eukaryota > Viridiplantae > Streptophyta > Magnoliopsida > Lamiales > Gesneriaceae > Primulina > Primulina huaijiensis. The sequence goes on from NC_133322.1 coordinate 7,892,404, forward strand.
TCAAATGCAGCAGCTGATGCACTAAGTCGTAAGATATGTTCTTTATCCTTATCGACGATTGGTGTTTCACATTTGATAGAAGATTGATGTTTGTCTAGATTAGTATTTGAAACAGATTGTAAACCGTTGAGACTCTATGCTATTCAAGTCGAACCAAAGCTGATGTTGAGAATTAAAGAAAAACTCACAAAGTGGCAAAAAATCTCGTCAACTAGTGCCAAATCTAGCACTACAGTTCTCAGCATATCCTCCAATGTCTGGATAGTCCGCTCTGACTTTCCATCGGTCTGAGGATGATATGCGGTACTCAGATGTAACTTCGTACCTAGAGCCTGCTGCAAACTGTGCCAAAAGTGCGAAGTAAACCGAGGATCACGGTCTGATACAATCGACTTCGGCACTCCATGTAATCTGACCAATTCTCTGACATAGGTCTCTGCCATCTGTTCATGTCTGCACGTCATCTTGTATGGGATAAAACATGCTGATTTGGCCAATCTGTCAATCACGACCAAAATCGCATCACAACCTCTGGAGGAACGTGGTAGCTTTGTCACAAAATCCATGGAAACGTTATCCCATTTCTATTCAGGAATAGATAAGCTCTGCAACAGACCTCCTGGTTTCTTTCTTTCCGCCTTTACCTGTTGGTAATTCAGACACTTGGATACAAATTCGGCAATGTCTGCTTTCATCTGTTTCCACCAAAACTGTCTCTTCAAATCTGAAACATCTGGCACAACAAGATGATTATTCACATATAAAACACTGTCACGAACCTGATACTCGGATTGATATCCTGCGCTGACCATCAAAATCGAGTTCTGAATATTCTGATCAATTTTCTGAGCTTCTTTAATTCTCAAAATCAGCTCTGATTCGACTTGAATAGCATAGAGTCTCAACGGTTTACAATCTGTTTCAAATATTAATCCGGACAAACAGCAATATTCAATCAAATGTGAAACACCAATCGTCGATAAGGATAAAGAGCATACCTTACAACTTAGTGCATCAGCTGCTGCATTTGACTTTCTCGGATAGTACTTGATTTCACAATCAAAGTCTTTCAATAAATCAAGCCATTTCCGTTGTCTCATATTCAGTTCTTACTGTGAAAATGGATACTTCAGACTATTGTGATCATAATAAATCTCAAATTTCTCACCATATAGATAGTGTTGCCAGATTTTCAACGCAAATACAATGGCTGCCAATTCAAGATCATCAATTGGGTAGCGAGTCTCATGTGGCTTCAACTGTCTCGAGGCATAAGCAATGACATGGCCTCGCTGCATCAAAACACAACCCAATCCTCTGTGAGACACATCACAATAAACAACAAAATCACCAGTATCTGACGGAATAGTCAACATCGGAACACTGGTTAGTCTTTTCTTCAACCATAAAAAACTGGATTCACACTCCTCTGACCAAACAAATGGCGCATTATTCTGAGTCAGTTGAGTAATCGGCTTAACAATACTGGAGAAATCTCTAATAAATCGTCGATAATGTCCTGCTAATCCCATAAAACTGCGTATCTCTGGCACTGATGTCGGTGTAGGCCAACTGATCACAGCCTCGACTTTGCTAGGATCGATAGCAATCCCATCTCCAGATATAATGTGACCCAAAAACACAACCTGTCTCAGCCAAAACTCATATTTCGACAATTTGGCATATAGTTTCTCAGTTCTCAGAATATTCAATACAGTTCGCAAATGCTCAGCATGATCAATCATATTCTTCGAGTAAATCAGAATATCATCAATAAATATAATCACGAAGTCATCGAGATATTTCTGAAATATGCGGTTCATCAAACCCATAAATACAGCGGGAGAATTCGTAAGACCAAACGGCATGACAATAAACTCATAATGTCCATACCTGGTTCAAAAAGCTGTTTTCGAGATATCAGAATCTCTGACTCTCAACTGATGATGGCCAGATCTCAGATCGATCTTGGAATATACAGAAGAACCCTGCAACTGATCAAATAAATCATCGATACGAAGCAAAGGGTATTTGTTCTTTACCGTAGCCTTGTTCAGTTGCAGGTAGTCAATGCAGAGTCTCATTGAACCGTCTTTTTTTCTGAAAAATAATACTGGAGCACCCCAAGGAAAAACACTCGGTCTAATGTAACCTTTGGCCAGTAAATCTTCTAACTGTTCTTTCAATTCTTTCAATTCAATCGGTGTCATTCTGTACGGAGCTCTAGAAGTAGGAACTGTACCTGGTACAAACTCAATGCTGAAGTCTATCTCTCTGACTGGAGGCAATCCAGGAATCACATCTGGGAAGACAACAGCAAACTCACATACCACTGGCAAATCAGCCAATGATGGGCTCAATTTCAGTACGTCAACTACATATACAAGGAATCCCTCCGCTCTTTTCTGCAATAATCGAGTCATAGATATAGTAGATATCAAAGGAATTCTAGCTCTTGAACCCTTACAATAGAATTTCCATTCATCAGCCATATCAGGTCTTAATCTCACAATCTTATAGAAACAATCAACGGTTGCTCTGTACTTGGTTAGCATATAAATATCGATAATACAGTCAAAATCAGACAATCCAAGTACAATACAATCTAACTCAATTTTATGGCCATTATATTGTAGCATACAGTGTTTGACAGCATTCACTTTTATCAATTTTGTCCCCAAAGTAGAAGAGACGTATACTACAACGGATAAAGACTCAACAGTTAATGCATGAATCAATGGAAATCGTTCCGAAATAAATGTATGGATGCACCCGTATCAATCAATACGTAAGCAGGATAACCACCAAAAGAACAGTTACCTGCAACAACATCATCTGGGGCTTCATGTGCCTGTTCCTCAGTCAAAGTAAATACTCTGGCCTGCTGTCTCGGAGGCTAGCTAACTGTCTGACTTCCTCCTGGCCTCTGCTGTGACGGAGTAGTAGTCGGTGGGGGTTGGAAATAGTGAACAGCTGATGATCTTCTATCAATCTGTGCCATTGATCCAGTTGATTCTGCTCCTTGGGCTCCCTGGGAACCTCTCTGTGGGCATACTCTAGCAAAATGTCCCTGCTGTCTGCAGATGCGGCATCTACCAAGTACTCCTTGGCATTGCTCTGTGGGATGTCTCCCTCCACAAGTCCTGCAATCAGCCTTGGTATAACTCTGTCTGGAACCACTGGAGCTAGAAGAACTGCTGCCAGACTTCTTAAACTGTTTCCCTCTGGCTTTCAACTGATCTCTCCTTCCACTACTGCTACTGCCACTCTCAAATCTGGGAGGGGGTTGCTGAAACTGAGTAGTAGATGACTGTTGTGGTCTCGGTGCTGATGCAACATACGAAGCTCCTTTCTGCCTGATCAGACCTGCTTCAGCTCCCTTCACTCTGTTCAAAGCATCGGCAAAGTTATTCGGTCTCCCAGTGTTCACCAATGTAAAGATCTCAGGATTCAACCCATTGATGAACTGATCGGCCACAGCTTCGTCATTCTTAGCAAAATGTGGAGAAAATCGCAACAGGGTAGAAAACTTGGCCACATATTCTTCTATGTTCAGTTGACCCTGTATCAAATTAGCAAACTTTGCTCCCTTGTCTTTCCTGTACGATACTGGTAAAAATCTTTGATAGAATTCAGTCTTAAAGATTTTCCATATAATAAATGTACCTCGATGCTCCAATGCCCTCTTTGTTGTAAGCCACCAATTCTTTGCAACATCATGCAACTGGTGCCCGATCAGTCTAACTCTTCGTTCATCTGAATAATCCAATGAATCAAACAGCAACTCAATATCATCTAGCCAACTCTCACAGTCAACAGATGTCTCAGTTTCTTTCAGAGTCGGCGGTTTAAATGACTGAAATCTCTTCAGTAGTGTTTCCATCGGTGTTGCTGTGACATCCATCGGATTAGCTGAAGTACTATCCTGTTCTGGGATTTTTCGAGGAGGCATATCTGATTATCAAAAGGGTTAGTAATCATATTTGACAAATCTGTCTCAGTCCCTTTCTGATCATCTTACATCTGATCAAGAATCAAGAATCGGTTCTGATTCAATCTCAATAATACATATTTCCAATAAAATCAGATAAGTCAGGTAAACATGTATTAAAGCAATAACACCTCATAAAATAATGCAATGCTAGCATGTAGAAGCGGGAAAGAAAACTCAATCTATCCCGCTCACTTACTTCAATCTCAGTCGCAAGAACCTACAGTTCTAGAACCTACTGCTCTGATACCACCTGCTGTGGGGACCCGGACGCTAATTCAATTCTTAATCATTCTTGAACATAATTGGATCAATTAAATAAATTGGGTCGAAATTTTTTTTTTCAAATACAGTGCGGAACATAATGTAATCAATCTGATATACATATCAAAATTAAAAGTACAAGTCTTATACAAACTACATTTACATCAAACTAGGGTTCGACCACTACATCTCAAGTGTCGAAACCAAATCTACTTCTGGGCCCGGATCTCCACGCTAATTTGTAATCTCTCATCCTCTTCTCGACCTTGATCCTGTCCCACCTGTTGTTATGCACACATACAAACACAACAATAGTCGGATAACTCCCGTGAGAATAATATTCCCTGTATAAACAATCTATACATGCAATCATATAAACCGATATAAAAGCATGAAACAGATATCAATAACATGTATCTAATCTGACAACATGAATCGATATAAAACTGTAAATAAACTCGTGACTCAACATCTCATATTCGACTCTTCTCTACTCTTGGGATCCCGATTCCTGGACATTGGCATAATATACCGAATCTCCGCAATAGAAGCCGATCCGCTCCTACGCAACATCAATATAAACCAACATCCAGTGTCTTGGCATATCCGCCAAAGACTTGGCGCCTCCGCCATTGGCTAGGCGCCTCCGCCCATGACTGAATACATGCTTTTCTATAACTCAATAGACTAAGCATATCAATCTCAGGAATGAAAAACCTCAATGCAATAAAATAAAGTATGTGATTTAGTGAAACTCAAGTCAGATCTATCTCGAGTTATATCCTCCCGGTTCAACATTGATTTATACCTTTCTTTCTATCAGTCTGACAAAATCGAAGTCCTGGATTCGAAGCTGTCAATACTCAATCTGGCAATGACAATCGAATATACAATATTACCATCCCATTCAAACAAGATATCTCAATCTTATCAAAGTCTGACGACATAACAGTGCAATCTCAAAATACCAGCAATACAAAATCAGTATATATCAATCTCAATATCTCATAATCAATCAATAACACAAACTGATACCAAATCTGTATAATCTCAATCAAATCAAATCTGATGATCATAACAATTTCAGACGGTATCCGTTCCTCAATCCGGTTTCGATTATACGATGTCTCATATGTCAAGAACACCATATAGTAATCATATCATGATTCCTTCACTGTCATATTTTCAAATCATAACAAAACATAAGAAAACTTTCGTCCTTGTGAAGCCTTCAACGAGAGGATCACGGTACTGAGCTTAGATCGAAAATCAAACGGACGGATCTTGTATAACACTCAAATTCTTAAAAGGAAAAGCTGGAGGATTTTTGCTAAGGAATTTCGATCTTCTCATCTGCAAATCTGAAGGAGTGAATGCTTGTTATATATATCTCATGCATGGCAAGGCTAGGTGGCTTAATCTATGTACTGCACGTCTCGCGCATATGCGCGACCTTCCTCCGCGCATATGCGCGAGACCTACTGGTCTCTGCGCATCAAACTCTTCTGCTCGCGCATATGCGCGCCCTCTTCTCGCGCATATGCGCGAGACTTACTGTCTCGGCATAATTCAAGTCCACCAGCTCGCGCATGTGCTCACCCTCTTCTCGCGCATATGTGCGAGGTTCTCTGCCTGCCTCGCGCATATGCGCACCTTGTGTCGCGCATATGCGCGAGGTGGTCTGTCCTCGCACATCACATATCACATGATATCTCGAATCGTGCCTCAGAAATGGTCCGGCTCTAATCACATCATTTTGTAATCATTAATCTCGGATTAACAGAATAAAATCTCGGGCATTACATCCGATCCTAACAACTTCTATACACAAACGTCACTTGAAGATAAGTAACAATCTTTGACGGTTCATGATTTGATTGACACAAACTTGCGACAGTGGAATTTTACTTTGTCGCATGTCATATTTAAGCCTATAGATATTGATGAAATCACGAGTATTCATTTTTTTATCAGTTTCCTCGGAGGACATACATGTGTGGCACTTAAGCTGAATTGGATGCTACACAGTTAAGCCTGTTTATAGGCTTCTCACGGAAGACATTCATTTACCACTTAAAAGTGCAAGAAACTGCCTTCTTATTTGGCAAAATTTACGTGATCGTGGTATTGATGTACCATCTCTTCGTGTTCTATGCGGTTCAGGGAGTGAAAAACACTTAATTGCATCTTTTATTGGTTGTCCCTATTCACGGACTTATTGGAGTTTGACAAATTTGTTGCACCTTGTGAATGATTGCACAAATAACATGAATTATTTCTTACAATGGTTCTTTTGTTGTTTGAATTGTTCTCCTCTTCAGGTAATGTCTATGATTCTATGGAATACATGGAAATCACGAAATGACATATGATAGACCAGCAAGTGTCAACATTTCTTTAGCTTCTTATTTTCTCAAGCAATGGATTACCACTCGAACATCTTCTCAATCCCCACACAAATTTACATCTTTACTTGATGAGGTTCTTAGATGGAAACGACCTCCATATGACTATATTAAAATGCAATATTGATGTTGTCATCTTCAAGGAGGTACATCTGGTTGGAGTTGCACCAGTAATTCAGGATTCCAAAGGTGATTTCTTTGTGTGTATATCATGGGCTAATTTAGGTACGTGAAAGCTGAGGTAAATGTGTTGATTGATGCTATAAGTTGGGCTTGTAGCATGTCATATTTGAAGCATATTCTAAATCCGTGGTTGATGATTTTTTTTTTCATTTTGATGGATTACATCGAGTTTGGATCAATTATTATTGAGTATTGTTCGATCTCTTCTCTCACAAGAAGTTTCTTTGTCAGACAACAAGCGAATGTGGTGATTCATACACTTGTTAGTGCAATTAATTTTTATGTTAATCATTGTGTTACAACACTCTTGTTTTTTTCTATAATGTCTTGCTTACATATATATATATATATATATGCACATATCATATTTAATCTTTTATGATATATTTTATTTAAACGGATACAATAGTTAGTGTAAGGGGTCGATTAGGGGTGGGCACGGGTCGGGTTTTTCGGGTTTCGGGTAATTCGGATTGGGTACCCGATTTTTTCGGGTAGCTTTTTCATTACCCGAATCCGATCCGATTTTGGACAATACGCGCCTTTTCGGGTACCCGATAAGGTCGGGTTCGGGTTTTTTTTTGACAAAATAACATTTTATCATATTGTGTCTATCAAATAATATGTGATGCGAAAATAGGCTTATCAAAATAATATTGTCTCGTGAATGTCTACAAAAGTTAAACATAAAAAAATCGAGCATAAACTATTTAGATGCATATATAAGAAATTAACAAGTCTAATCTTGGAATTGATATATATGTTCAATGCTAAGATTTAATTCATTGGCTATGAAAAGAATTCCAGAAGAAAGCGAAACCTACATAACGCATCGCATTGTTGTTACATCTACCAAAGCTTTATATATTGTCCAACTAATTAGCTTAGCGATGATATATTACATGTACAAAATTAGTTTTTTTTTTTTAAAATTTAAAAAAAAAACAGTGATTTTTTTTATTATTAAGGGAAAACGAGTTGGAGAGGTTCTAATATTGAATAGAGAAGAAACACAATCGAGAAAGCAACAAAAGTGATAAATTTTGTATTAATAATGGAAAAACCCAAGAAACACAATAATTTATTTGTTAATGACCTAATACCAAATTGATAACTTGTAAACAGAATGACATCCCTAACACACTAGTGAACAATTTGCAGACTTTCGAGAATAACAAACCAGCAACTGTGAAAAACCCAGCGAAGCCAAGATTCGAGCAAATCCAGTGTCGATTTCAACATGTCTCCAAGAAATAGCGATGGCCGATGTAATCCTAAACTCCTGCCGACCCTCGTTCTAAGTAGATTGGAAACAAACGTACAGCCCATATTTTTTTTTTTTTTTGGCAAAATGGTTTTCCAATTTATTAAACTGGACCGGTCCAATTATAAGTCCATATGTTTTTTTTATTTTTAAAAAACAATCGGGTACCCGATCGGGTAATTCGGGTAGCAATTCTATACCCGAACCCGAGCCGACAAAAATATAATCAGGTTCGGGTACTACCAGAACCCGAATAATTATCCGATTTTATCCGACAATTGCACCCGATCGAGTTCGGATCGGGTGGAACCCGAAAAACCCGATCCGATTGCCCGGGTCGATACTCATTATTGGTGGTGCAAAATAGATGAGCGAGCTACTGAGCAATTCATAAATGTATCTTTCTAGAAACCTCTACGAAATTGCATTAAACCCCCTCCATCGAAAACCTTAATCCCCTAGGGTTTTGTTATCTTCTCTCNTTTTTCTCATTTTGCTTTCGAATAAAAACCCATTTGTATCCAACAGGTTTTACACCTTCAGGTGTAAGGACTATAGGTCCAAAAACATTACGTTTATTTAGCGAATTCAATTCAACCTGATTAGCATCTTTCCATTTTATCCAATCCTGCCGATTTTTACATTCACCAAAATATTTTTGTTCATGAACTTCGTTATCATTTATGATGTCTATTGCCACATTATAAAAAAATATATCATCAATTTCTTCTATATCTTTTTGGTTCCATATTTTTCCAGTATTAATATAATTGATAGAGATTTCACGATTCTCGTCAGTTTCTGGTTCTGACAGAACATCTTCATCATCATGTGTTTCTTCGGGAACAATATTCTTTATTTTGTGATCATCATCGTGTTTGTTCGAGAACATCATTCTTTATTTTGTGACCATCGTGTTTCTCTATGAATTTTCTTTTTCGAGGATTTTTATCAGTGGAACCGACTGGCTTTCCACGCTTCAGGTGTTTAATGACATCATGAGTATCTTCAATTTGTTTCTTCGAAATTTCAATTCGAGCAGGGGCATTTGCAGCATGTATATATGATTTAGTTATCCTTTTTGTGTCTGCAAACGCATCTGGTATTTGATTTGCTATTCTTTGCAAGTGCACAATTTGCTGTACTTCTTTTTCACATTGTTTTGTTCTTGAATCCAGATGTAACAATGATGATACATACCATGTAATTTCTTTTTGGGTATGTTTATGTTCTCCCCCTAACATTGGGAAGATTTTCTCATTAAAATGACAATTAGCAAAACGTGCTGTGAACACGTCGCCTGTCTGAGGTTCAAGATATCGAATGATTGATGAACTATCATAACCGATATAAATTCCAATTTTTCTTTGATGTCCCATTTTCTTTCGTTGCGGTGGTGCAATAGGCACATACACCATACATCCAAAAAATTTCAGATGAGAAATGTATGGTTCTTTACCAAATGCAAGCTGCAATGGGGAGTATTTATGATATGCCCTTGGTATGATGCGAATTAATGCAGCAGCATGTAAAATTGCATGTTACCATATAGAAATAGGGAGATTTGTTTTCATAATCATTGGTCTAGTAATCATTTGCAGACGTTTAATCAATTATTCAGCCAATCCATTCTGTGTATGTACATGAGCAACTTGATGCTGAATAATGATTCCCATAGACATACAATAATCATTGAAAGTTTGGGAAGTAAATTCACCAGCATTATCAAGTCTAATTTTCTTGATTGTATAATCGAGAAATTGATTCCTCAATTTTATTATTTGAGCAAGTAATCTTGCAAATGCAACATTTCGAGTTGACAATAAACATACATGTGACCATCTGCTGGAGGCATCAATCAATACCATAAAGTATCTGAATGGTCCACATGTTGGATGGATTGGTCCACAAATATCACCCTGAATACGTTCAAGAAACATTGGTGATTCAGTTTGGATTTTGGCTGGTGATGGTCTTATAATAAGTTTTCCAAGAGAACATGCTTTACATTGAAACTTATTATTCTGAAAGATCTTCTGGTCTTTCAATGGATGACCATGTGTNCAAAGCATCATTGATAAAAAATTTTGTATCATTAGGTAAAAAAATTGTGCTTTACCACAACCTTTAATCAAGTCTACAGGACCTGATATTGTATTCACCATTGTTTTTGTTGGTTTTAGTTCCAAGAAATATCTTTTATCTCGGAGAATAGTGCGTGTTGTACCTCTATCAAAAGGGCATCACGAAATAATTTCATCATCACACACTAATTTTCAATATTCAATACCTAATTTTCAACANATTATCCGATTTTATCCGACAATTGCACCCGATCGAGTTCGGATCGGGTGGAACCCGAAAAACCCGATCCGATTGCCCGGGTCGATACTCATTATTGGTGGTGCAAAATAGATGAGCGAGCTACTGAGCAATTCATAAATGTATCTTTCTAGAAACCTCTACGAAATTGCATTAAACCCCCTCCATCGAAAACCTTAATCCCCTAGGGTTTTGTTATCTTCTCTCCCCAACAAATTGTACATCGTAATTCACAACCCACCTCCCACAAGACTCTCTTCTCTTGATTCCGCAATCATATTTCCTACTCGGTATTAGCTACTTTTTTTTCCCAAATCAACTGTTGTTGGCACTTTCTGGTTCTTGATTTGATGGGTTTTTTTTTTTTAATTTTCTTTAGATTTTTCGCTTTGAGAGCAGGAAATGGCGACTACCCAGCTGACTGCTGCTGCATCTTCGATTTCAGCGAAAGGGTTTACCCCGTTTGGAGGTCTGAGGGCTTCAAATGCAGTTAAAGTGTCTTCTTTTTCACCTTTGAATCTGAACGGCGAGGCCCATAGGTCGTTCCGTGGTCTTGTTGTTAAGGCTGCTACAACTGTTGCGCCGAAGGTATATTCTTCGAGTCCGTATACGTGGTCCTTTGTAGTCCACACCTTTTATGCTCTTGGTGCTTTTCTTTTGTTGAATTTCTGATCATGTTTTCATTGATTCTAAGTTTATGTTGGTTTTTTTGTTAATTCTCTAGAATGCTGTTTTATTAATTATACTATTGGTCGTAAGATAGCTGGATATTGTATAATCTATGTGGTGTGTAGAACTGGATCTGATGCTTTTGATTAAAATCTAGCGAATGGTTTCCTTATTGACTATGTTTTTTGTGGTGAGAGGGAAACTTTTCTTTGGGTTGGTTGATCGAGAATTGCCGTTGATCTTTCTTGCTTCTGTCTTCCATCTCTGTAGTTTCACATACTGTTCATTCACCTTATTGTGTCTTCATTAGGTGGTGTAAACTGAACTTGAACGTGGATTTTTTAGAGGTCTAAAACTAGGCAACACACTGATTTTGATATGCACACTAAGTTCTAGGTTGATTGAGCGATAATATTTACCTCTGCACCAAAATGTATTGGTGTGCTCTTGTTTTTTGTTAAGGCAATGCTACTGCTGACTAATCTTTATGTTCCCAACTCTTCAGTATACATCACTCAAACCTTTGGGTGACAGAGTGTTGGTAAAAATTAAGGCGGCTGAGGAAAAAACTTCGGGTGGTATCCTGTTACCAACCACTGCACTATCAAAACCTCAAGGGGGTGAGGTGGTTGCTGTTGGAGAGGGTCGTACAATTGGAAAAAATAAGGTGGAGATTAGTTTGAAGGTATGATCCGACCTTTTTAGTCGTTTTTATGTTTAACGGTAAATACTCAGACTTAACGGTTGATACCGTGTTCAGACTGGTACCCAAGTGGTTTACTCGAAGTATGCGGGTACAGAAGTGGAGTTTGATGGTTCAAATCATCTCATTCTGAAGGAGGATGATATTGTTGGTACTCTTGATACTGATGATATAAAGGATTTGAAGCCTTTGAATGACAGAGTTCTCATAAAGGTAGGTTATTCATCCAGCTCCCTATTTCTACTTTTAATCAATTTATATTTTTTATACTAGCATTGTAAGATGTAGCACACATAGTGTGTGTTTATTATCAATTATTCGACCGACACATGGTGTATTTTAAATTTGAAAATTTTTCTAATCAACAATTTTATCATTTTTGTAAATTCAAATGATGATATTCTAAAAAGATTCGAACTCGAATTTCATGTTACTGATTAAAAATGTTACTGATTAAAAAATTGAACTTAATAAAATGCCTGATTTTTCCTGGATTATTGACATAATCCAAAGCATCCCTAGTAGTGATACGATGAAATTACATGTCTTTTCATATAACATCATAATCTTCAATCTTGGGTAAAAGCAAGTTCAGCCTACCTCGATTTCAGTGTGCTGTACTATTACGATACTCACTGAACGTTTATTTATTTTTAGGTGGCTGAGGTTGAAGAGAAAACTGCCGGTGGATTGTTCTTAACCGATGCGAGCAAGGAGAAGCCTTCAATTGGCGCAGTGAGTGGCTGTTATTGAACTTATCCTTAATATGAATGCCTTATGGCTCAATGGAGGTCGAAGTTCCTTGTTCCTTGATGTGCTTCGACCGATTAATAACATGGGCCGGAAGTTAAGCGTATTGGGCACACAAACTTTACTATTTCTATTCTTAAATTACAGGTTGTAGCAGTTGGGCCTGGCCGACTCGATGAAGATGGTGTTAGGAAGTCATTGTCAGTTGCCCCAGGAAATACAGTTATGTACTCAAAATATGCAGGCAACGATTTCAAAGGTAGTGATGGTTCTGATTATATAGCACTGCGTGCATCTGATGTAATGGCTATCCTTTCCTGAGTTCCCATCCTGTCTTTCGTTCATCCCTTCTGTATCCTGCAAATGATGAAAATAGACACTCTTGTAATTTAGAGCCGAACACGGCTTTTTATGGTTCTATGAAATGTAACAGTCCTCAGATTTTTGGCATAAATTTTGTTGGTTTACAAAGAGTTGCTCGTTTCTTGCTTCCAGGGTCTTGTCGTGTATCTTGTTTTCAATGTTTCATGATTGAGCTAATAAGAGTAGAGCGTTCTCGTAGCATTTTCTTTGCATATTACGTGTGTAAAATGATGTTATTTGGGACACCGTTTATTATTGTCATATTAAGAGATTGACGTGTGATGCTCACGGGAAATTTAGGGTCCGATTCCGGCGAGTGTCACTAATCCAGACGCAGGTTCTGAAATAATCCTGAGCCTGAAATCACAAATGAGACCGTTAGAAGGGNACATTTTCAACAGTATTGAGTTGTGTATTTAATTTATTAATCTTTTTTGTGAAGATTGAAGAACAACAAATGGGACGCAAGTGGGAAGTTAAATAGGAACCCACACAGTTGCTCCATTTGTCAACGAAGTAGTTCTTTCAGAACATTTAAGTTTTGAAATTCGAAAAAGGTTGTAGATTCAACATATAATTATAGAGCTTAATTAAATTGAATTTAAGCAAAAAACTGAACATTCAAGACAAATTTTTTCTAAAACTGATTATCGAATCAAGGTGATAGTATAAGACAAAAGAGATACTGATAGGCAAACTGATATAAGGACAAGTGATGAAGCCCAACTGATAGCAATTTATTTCAGTGGACCAGCCAGTCCAAATCCAAGCATTCTATGAAGAATATCATTGTATTCAGTGATTAAGAATCATAGTTCAACTGAAATATCGGATAAATTTTTCTGTACTAACAATCACTGATTCTCGACAGAATGCCAGAATTCATGCGCACTACCAAAATCTCTTAGAAAAGATGATGATACGACAACAACGACATCTGTAATTAAAAACAAATATATGATCTAAAAAGATGACTATTGCATATGAAATCTATAGATAGATCGGTTTGACAAGCTATTAAGACTCTTCAACTCTCTGGAATTCTAATTCTCCGATCTTCTGTATTTTTTTGGAAAAGCTTTTTACATGCCAAATTGATCAAAGCAGACACACACTAATAAGTTATTATCTGATTAATTGATGCATAGAAATTTTTTTTTGAAATCCTTGTAGTTGAGAGTATAGAAGTCTTACCGTTCACTTTGATTAAAATTGAAGTTTATTAAGAGTTTCATTAGCCGACTTTGTTGTACTTTTGTGTATTTTTTAAATTATTGAAAAAATTTATTGACCACCACTCTAAATTTATGTCAGAATCTCAAGTTTATCGCTTTCTTTTACTTTGGTGTATGATACTCACGGGAAATTTAGGGTCCGATTCCGGCGAGTGTCACTAATCCAGACGCAGGTTTTGAAATAATCCTAAGCCTGAAATCACAAATGAGACCGTTAGAAGGGGGCCAGGAGGGTGTTCTGAAAGAGACTGAGGATATATGAGGGGAGCAGCTAAGGGCGCTGCTGAAAACAATATAGTAAAATGAATAATCATACGCTCAAACCTGGTATTTATAGGAGAATACCTGAGCTGCTCATGAGCCCTTCACCTGTGGGCCGTAGAGATGGGCCGGGAGTTTGGGTCTGACCTTGAAGGGTTCATCCCTGGGGTATCACCAGTCTCCCCCTCTCGAGTCGAACTGAATCGTAGGTTCAAAGTTCGATTAATTGCGTTGTTATCGGTTTACAAGGCGTGAGTTGTACATTCTTTCTTTGATGCTCACTAGTCTCCATAAGTTTGGAAACAAATCAAATCGCAATCTTGTTCTGAATGGAAAGATTTGGTCTGAGCTCATCCATAAATAATCATCCACTCCCCCTCTCCTTCTCACTTCTCCCACACAGAATTTCCTCTGCAATTCATTTACCAGCTCTCCCTCGCCTGGCAACCGCACTCTCCCACCTATTCGCGTGCTCATCCCCTCACCCCTTCGCTCACAATCGCGCCCCGCCTCAAGCCAGCAGCCCTCGCCCATCACCATCTCGCCCCGGCCTCGCCCCATAGCTATCTCAGCTCGACAGTCCTCGCCCCTCCATCACCTCGCCTGCCTTCGCCTGCTGCGCTCTCACCTCTCGCCCGGTGTGTCTTCCCCTCGACCGCGTCTCGCTCGCGCCTTCTCACATCACCTCGTAGCATTGGCTAGCTCCTCGCCCCGATCTCCTCGCACAGTCGGCGCTCATCACGCCTAGCCTCGCCCACTCGCCTCACCGCCTCTCCTCGTCAGCCGCGCGCACTCGCCCCCTCACCAGCCTCACTCGTCTCCTTCGCCAGCGCCCTGCCTGGCCCACATGCCCGCTCGCCTCACCACCCCTCCTCGCCCGCCGTGCGCACTCGCCCCCTCGCCCACCTCGCTCGTCTCTCTCGCGAGCGCCCAGCCTCCCCCTCACGCCCGCTCGCCCCTCGCCCCTCTCCCCTTATTGCCCAGCCTAGCCCCTTATCTCCCAGCCTCACCCGCACGCCCGCTCGCCCCTCATCGCCCAGCCTCGCCTTCAAGCCTGCTCGCCCCTTATCGCCCGCCTCGCCCACAAGCCCACTCGCCTCACCACCCCTCCTCGCCAACCTCGCTCGCTTCTCTCGCGAGCGCCCACGTCGAGCAGCGTCGCCCTCTCCTCACCCTCGCCATATTCCACAGCCTCGCCCTCCGTCGATCCCCGTAATTGTCGCAGCGGCAAACATTGTTCGTTAACGACAAACGGAATAAAATTTTCTAACACAGTATGCCTTCGTCGCGCCCATCTTCCAGGTCCTCTACTAAGCTTTTGAAGGGAAATAGTTTCCACTTCCCCGTGCCCTTGACTTCTCTGCCAAAATAGTTCTTAGCAGGAAAAATAAAATTTCAACATCCTCACCATCTAACTCCTCTGCTAGGCTATGCATTAGCAGGAAAATAAATATTCTCCACCCTCACCCTCTAACTCCTCTGCCAGGCGACGTCTTAGAAGGAAAATAAAATTCTCCACCCTCACCTTCTAACTCCTCTGCTAGGCGACGCCTTAGCAGGAAAATAAAAATTCTCCACCCTCACCCTCTAACTCCTCTGCTAGGCGACGCCTTAGCAGAAAAATAAATATTCTCCACCCTCACCCTCTAACTCCTTTGCTAGGCGACGCCTTAGCATGAAAATAAAAATTCAACACTTCCACTCTCTAACTCCTCTGCTAGACGACGCCTTAGCAGAAAAATAAATATCCTCCACCCTCACCCCCTAACTCCTCTGCTAGGCGATACCTTAGCAAGAAAGCAAAAATTCACCACCTCCACCCTCTACCTCCTCTACTAGGCGACGCCAATAGCAGGAAAATTTAAATTCAACACCTCCATCCTCTAACTCCTCTACTAGGCGACGCCTTAGTAGGAAAGCATAAATTCACCACCTCCACCCTCTAACTCCTCTACTAGGCGACGCCAATAGCAGGAAAATTTAAATTCAACACCTCCATCCTCTAACTCCTCTGCTAGGTGACACCTTAACAGGAAAGCAAAAATTCACCATCTCCACCCTCTAACTCCTCTACTAGGCGACGCCATAGTAGGAAAATTTAATTTGTCTCCTGCCCTCTGCTCCTCTACCAGGCGATGCCTTAGTAGGAAAATAAAATTTTTCTCCTTCACTCTGCTCCTCTACTAGGCGACACCATAGTAGAAAAATTTAATTTCTCTCCTGCCCTCTGCTCCTCTAACAGGCGATGTCTTAGTAGGAAAACAAAATTTTTCTCCTTCACTCTGCTCCTCTACTAGGCGACACCATAGTAGTAAATGTTACTTTCTCCCCCGCCCTCTGCTCCTCTTACCGACGATGTCTTAGTACGAAACCAAAATTTTTCTCCTTCACTCTGCTACTCTACTAGGCGACGCCGTAGTAGGAAAATTTAATTTTTTTCCTACACGCTGCTCCTCTACTATGCGACACCATAGTAGAATAATTTAATTTCTCTCCTGTCCTCTGCTCCTCTCACAGGCGATGTCTTAGTAGGAAAACATAATTTTTCTCCTTCACCCTGCTCCTCTACTAGGCCATCCCTTAGAATGAAAATTAATTTTTTCTCCTGCCCTTTGCCCCTATACTAGGCGATGCCTTAGTAGAAAAATGAAATTTTTCTCCTGCCCTATTCTCCTCTACTAGGCGATTCCTTAGTAGGAAAATAAGAGTCAACACCTCCATCCTCTAACTCCTCTGCCTTCCGATGCCTGAGCAAGTAAATAAAAATACATCCCCTCCTCCCTCCAGCTCCTCTACTAGGCGATGCCTTGGTAGGAGGATAAAATTTACTTCTCCTCCTATACTCTGCTCCTCTGCTAGGCGAGGCCTTAGCAGGAAAATATAATTTCTCTCCTCCCCTCTGCTCCTCTACTAGGCGCCACCAAAGTAAAAAAATTTACTTTCTCTCCTGCCCTCTGCACCTCTACCAGGCGATGCCTGAGTAGGAAAATAAAATTTTTCTCCTGCCCTCTGCTTCTCTACTAGGCAATGCCTTAGTAGGAAAATAAAATTTACTTCTCCTCCTTTACTCTGCTCCTCTGCTAGGCGATGCCTTAGCAGGAAAATAAAATTTCTCTCCCCCCAACTCTGCTTTTCTGCTAGGCGATACCTTAGCAGGAAAAATCAAGCTTCAACCTTCCCACCCCTGACTCCTCTACTAGGATCAGCCTAAGTAGGTAAAATTTAATTTATATCATCCTCATAATACTACATCCACGAACTTAATATAAAAACTCGGCTTTATTAAATTTCAATTGATAACGTAAGACAAATTCAGAAACGAAATACTCCAAAAATAAAGTCAAGATTAATATTCTCTAAGGTGGTAAGCGTTCCCGGGCCTCTTTAGAGCCTTATCCAGCGCATTCTCCAACTTTCCTCTCTGCTCCTCTTGTACCTCCACAGGACAAAGTTACCCACTTAGAAGCTTCTCCGAATGACTCTATAACTGTAAGACTGAGCTTAAGCTTCCATGCGAATGCTCGCGACCTCTCTTTTCTTCTTCCTTCACGATTCTTTCATAACACCGACGCGCGACCTTTTGGTCCCCGCACAAGACTCCAACCCCCTTCCCCACAGGAAACTTCAGCTTCTGATGATATATGGACGCTACTGCTCTGAAATCCTTTAGGGCTGGTCGCCCCAGAATTCCAGTGTAAGCGGATGGGGTGTCCACCACGGTAAATGTCACATCTTTGTTATACGCAGAGTTTCGTGTCCCAAAGATAGAGGGATGAACATCTGACCCAAAGGCAGGATGGCGTGTTCTGCAAACCCATACAGCGGGGTGGAGACCGGCTCAAACTCAAATCCCTCCACCTTCATTTGATCCAACGTGCTTTTGAACAAGATGTTCACGGAGCTTCCATTATCAATAAATATCCTCGCCACATCATAATTGGCAATGGTGGCCGTTACCACCAAGGCATCGTTATGTGGAGTCACAACACCTCGGAGGTCTTCCGCCCCAAAGCTGAGGGCGGGGTCTTGTGGTAAGTCTGCACCCTAGATATCTCAAAGTTCTCCAACCTTCTCCCACGTGCCTTCCGAGCTCGCCCCGAGTCTCCATCAGTAGCACCCCCCGAGATCATATGAATCATTCCTCTCGTAGGGTGGTTATCCTCATTCATTCCCCTCCTCGGTTCGACGGGCTCCTGAGGGACATCTTGACATCGACCTTCACCTCTCTACTCCCCGATCCTCTGATTTATCCATGGAGGGCCTTGACCACGCCTAGGGGACGAGTGAGACCTTTGTCGACTCCTGGATGAGGATCCTTCTCGTTTATCCCGCGAAGGCAATCTAGCACTGCACTCAACCCTTTGCGACTTCTCCCACCTCCCCTCGGACTCCCTCACTTCCATCACCTTGTCCCGACTCCCATCCAGAGGAACATGGGATGAGAATTGTCCTATGCCCCTAGCCTTATCATCCTCCCTCTCGGCCGCGCCTCTCTTCCTACTTCCTCTTTCCGCTCCCTCAACTCTACTTCTCCCAGGTCGCTGCTCCATCCTCTTATGCCGTTGGGCATCTTCGAGATTTACATATTTTTCCGCCCGAGATAACAGATCATCATAACTTGATGGAGGTTTCTTCACTAACGATTTAAAGAACTCTCCTCCTCTAAGTCCCTGGGTAAAGGCACTTATCATGATGTCAGGAGTGGCCGCTGGTATCTCCAACGCTGCGTTGTTGAAACGCTGGACAAACTCTCGCAAAGTTTCAGCTTCTTGTTGTTTCACCACAAACAGGCTCAAATAGTTTTTTTGGTGTTTTTTGCTGCTAGCGAATCTGTGCAAGAAAGCAGCGGAAAAATCCTCGAAAGATCGTATGGAGTTGGGCTGCAAGGTGTTAAACCATTGCTGGGCTGACCTCACCAACGTGCCCAGAAACACCCTGCACTTGACCCCATCTGAATATTGATGTAACAGGGCCGCATTCTCAAACCTCCCCAAGTGTTCCTCGGGGTCAGTATGTCCATCGTACTCACCCACATTCGACTGTCGAAAATTTGGAGGAAGCCCTTCTTCTAAAATGGCTAGTGAAAAAGGACTTCCTCTCTTGGGTGCCGGCGCTCTGCTTCCCAACTGCTGCCTCAACATCTGTATTTCCTTCCACGTTTCTCCTATCTCACTAATCTCCCCCCTTTGGTGGGGCTGTGGCTCTTCAACCCTGCCCTGGTGGCCCTCAGCATCTTCCTCACGCTCCTGACGGGCTACCTGTTCCTCTACAAACACAGACTCTTGATTCCTTTTCATGGCCTCATCCACAGTCCGGGCGATAAATTGGCCCAGCTGTTCCAGGGTCAAGTTCCCCACGTTCTCATTAGGACGGGTTTGTTCGACCCTTGTCTCGTGAAGGGGCTGCTCGGCTCTTGTCTCTTGACGAGGTTGTTCCTGTCTCTTCTCCACATGAGATGATTCGGGTTCCCTCTGAGGACGCGATGATGCTGAGGTAGCTCTTCTACTTCCTTTCTTGCCTACCATCTCTACGTCTCAACGCAAGATTTCCCACAGACGGCGCCAAGTGATGCTCACGGGAAATTTAGGGTCCGATTCCGGCGAGTGTCACTAATCCAGACGCATGTTTTGAAATAATCCTGAGCCTGAAATCACAAATGAGACCGTTAGGAGGGGGCCAGGAGGGTGTCCTGGCGTAGCCCCTCCGACGCTCAAGTCAGAGACTGAGGATATATGAGGGGAGCAGCTAAGGGCGCTGCTGAAAACAATGTAGTGAATGAATAATCATACGCTCAAACCTGGTATTTATAGGAGAATACCTGGGCTGCTCATGGGCCCTTCACCTGTGGGCCGTAGAGATGGGCTGGGAGTTTGGGCCTGACCTTGAAGGGTTCATCCCTGGGGTATCAACGTGAATTAAGTAGTTACAAAATTAGTTGAAATTTGAGATATGTGACATTCAATTATTGTTATAAGCAACAATGTTGAAGTAGAAGATTGTCCTTGAATCAAGCCTTTCTGAAGACAAGATCATACGATTTAGACCAAAAATGTAACTTGAATTAGGCCAAATCATTTTAGGATAACACCGACAATTTGCATATCCATTTACTAACATTTATTCTTCTTTTTAACTTTTAAAAATTATCATTAAAATCACTCATTATTGTTTAAATTATTATAATGTTGTACAAACATTTAAACTTACATGACAATAACAAGTCAAAAATAGATAATCTCAAGAGTTAATTATGTTTGATAAATCTCATATTTTAATTTCATCTATAAATAAATATTATTATTTTTAAATATGATCGATCTATTTTATGAAATCAGTAGAATTATTCTTTGATTTTTAGTTTTATAACGTATCGACGAATCAAATCAGTTACTACTTGAAACCCACACATGACGAAAATTTGTGTGAGAAGGTCTCACATGTCTTATTTTGTGAAACAGATCTCTTATTTGGGTCATCCATGAAAAAATATTACTTTTTATGTTAAGAATATTACTTTTTATTGTGAATATCAGTAGAGTTGACCTGTCTCACATATAAAGATTCGTGAGATCGTATCACATTAGTCCTACTTTTTATATTTTATCATATGTTATCCATACTTTATTTATTACCACATTGATACTCTTTTCAAACGGTACCAAAGACATTTTTACACTACACTACTCCCATTTCGTTCAATCGGCTGCGCAAATCCTCAGATTAACTCACATTCGGGGTAAACTATACAAATTGCCAGCTTTTTTCCCATGGAATCGGAAGATGGGGTGGCTGAAATCGACCGTCTGGAGCGGGGTTTGTTACTGCACGAGGCGGATACCGACATTGATGACCAGGATCCGGTTCTTTACGCGGCGTCTTTTGAAGAATCCGAGGAGAATTTCGTGAATTACCAGACGGCTTACTGGGTTTTGTACTCGTTGCTGTTGGTACTTGCTTGGGGCTTTGGATTTTTTATGCTCATTTATTTGCCCCTGCGGAGGTACATTTTACGAAGAGATATCCACTCCAGGAAACTCTATGTCACTCCCAATGCCATTGTTTATAAAGTAATTCGCTATCATTCTTTGTTCTTTCTGAAGTTTGAACTTGATTGCGTTGTATGTATGGTAGCTTTAGGAATGATGTAACTTTTTATGCTAATTTGTCTCTGAGTTTGGATATACTGAATGATACACTAGAACATGCGTGAGAGTATAAATTTCATTTGCAAGCATACATCATTAGGAAAATGGAACTCAAGTACTCGTCTGGTTTAAGCAAAGTCGATCTTATTGATGCTGTAGGCCTGGTATCGATGTCAATTTGGCGATGGAATATGAGGTCGGTTGGATACACTTTGAGGGGATATCTATCTTTGAAAGTAACTACATTCTCATATTTTCGTTTGAGAAACATCTTGCCACCTTATGTCTCGTGCTACACTATTATGCTTATTTACTTTGGATTGCTTTACTCGTTTCATTCGACTGAAAATTATTCAACATTCTGACAAGGGCCATAAGGCACTCAGCTTTTGGTTGTTTATTGAATGCATGTGTAAAAGAAAATAGGAGGGAATAAGGTTAATCAACCAGCAGCCCTCATAGTTTTACATGATTCATAGCATTGCTTTATTTTTGTGGTTCTATTTTTCATTACGTACTGTCAGGTAAGGAAGCCAGTGGCATTTCCATGTTTTGGGTTGTTGGAGAAAGAGAAGTACATCCTACTGCCTTCTGTGGCAGATGTTGTAATTGAACAGGGTAAATATTGCCCGTACATTTATTTCCTTTTTTTGGACAAGTAAAGGAGTTTTTCCCATAATTACAGTTTGTGTCTTGAAAATGCATTTAAATTTGTCGATCAAAGATGGTGTGATTCCATTGATTTGGCTTTTTCATCACAACTGGTGAAAATCACAAATTGCCTTTAACGTTTTGATGTGAATGATTTAGCGTTATTGTTGTGACTTCATTTCTTGTGAAGCTAATTGAAGTTTGACATAACAGTCTAACACCAGTCAACGTTTTTGACACTTGGGTAATGTTTGGATGTGTTTCTGGTGTTCCTGTAAATTTTGGAAATATACTACAAGCGAGATTGAAAAATGTGATGCACTGATATATGTTGGTCATATTTCATGAAAGGGGTAGTTTATCATGTGTACATTATGTCATGTCAAATTGTCTTGTGTATTTAGTTATTTAATAGTATACCAGTTTCTTTTATTTCAATGTAAAGTGTCTTGAGATAGAATATAATACAATAAAAATTTCTTTTTAAAGCGGTGGAAAGTTAGAATTTAAAATAATGATCATGGATGGAATAAAAACATGGGAGAGGTGTATTTTTCGGAAAGAGTTTTAATCAGGTGGGTGTGATATGTCGGAATATGTTTCCAAAATAATGAATATATTTTTCGGAAACACAAACATTGCCTTGGTGTCTTTTTGGGGTCATATTTAAAGTTGTAGCCAGAGCAATCCACCCCAGTTGATAGGTGTATCATTCTTGAACCAAACCTTAATTTTGAAAAGCAAATGATATGTAAGTTTACAACTTGGTCCTTTATGATGTTTTCCCCACATTTATGCCGTATTATGAAATGTTTCTAAGAGAGAAATTGCCTTGCGTTTTCCTGAGCCAGCTGGAAAGCCCTTGCTCTCCTCTTGTCTAAGTTGTTACAAACTCTGTACTTTATCAGGGTACCTTCAGTCCCTGTTTGGCATATACTCGGTCAGAATAGAGAGCGTTGGAGTGCGGAGGCCTGCAAGTGATGATGTTAAAATCCAAGGTGTTCCCAATCCTCTTGCTTTCAGAAAGGTATTAGTTATAGTCGAATCATCCTCACCGAGAATTACTTGCTTGACCTTGTCTAAAGTTAAGTAACTTTTTCTACATCCTTTCTGGCTTTTACCTCCTCCAGGTTGTTCTCTCGCAATTATCTAACATGAGAGACGAATTTTTCTCCAGACAAGCTTCCGCCATTGAAGAAGTTTCAACTCCAAGAATTGGTCATTCGTCGGTTGCTTTGGTACGCCGAAATCCTTATTTAATGAACTTCACTGGCAACTAATTTGAATTTACATCAGTATCACCTTTGCAAAATCAGTTAACTCTGATCACTAGACAAGTTCGTTGCATTATCGCTTACATTTCTCTCATCCTGGCAAGCCTTCCTCCATAATCGCATACATCTTTTTTTCTAAAATTTACATTGCATTTTGCAGATGTCCCCACCTACAAAATCACCGGGGTTTGATTATTTTTCTCAGCTTGGTGATACGACAATTTTGCAAAAACTGGAGGAAGTTAGCAGTTCAGTAAAGGTTAGTTGGGATTACAAAAGGTGCATGTTTTGTTGGCTTTTTTTTTCTCAGTCACATGCCAGTAATTTAGAATTTCTGGCAGAGAGTTCAAGCTTTGATTGAAGAGCAGAACCTTCAAGCACCAGCATCAGCAGATTAAGCGTGGCCCTTGTTTTTCTTTTTCAAATTCTGACTGTATGTGGGTACTTCTGCTTGAACCCAGCCTCAAAAATCGACTGCATGGGGGTTGGTAGACTCTTGCATGCCCATTCGTATTCAATCGAGCAACATCTCGAAGTTGACTCGAGCTTGGGAGCTTGTTTGAGTTTTAAAAGTATTCAAGAATTGTTATAATGAATATTTCATAATTCACCAGTATATCACAAGTTATTGCGTAAATAATTCTGTTTAAATCTAGTTCAAAATATTTAGCCTCAATTTAAATACCATTGTTTTAACACCCTTCTTCTATACTTGACACGATTAATGATACTTATACTCGTAATCAAAAAAAGGTGACGATATCCTTTATTATGAAGTAATTCAAATAAGAGTATCAATTTGATGGTTTATAAAAATTTTGGCATGATATCCCTACATTTTGTAAAAGCCAAAAACTCAACTCAAGCAACATCAAGCATATTTTCATACACAAACATACACCGTATTATTGTACATATAGTCATAAACATTGTGAAACTTGTTTCAAACACTGACACAAAATCTATTATAATATATATGCGGAAGCTATACAATAAGATATCAAGGTTCTTGTCGAGGTAAGGCATGTCAGAAGCATCCATTGGAGAACCGACATCCTATGTATCTTCATTACCTGATCCTGTAATATATGAGCTACGTGAGTTTATAAAACTCAATAAGTTGGCACTTATATGTATCAATATGCATCGAAGAATTAAACATATCAAGTCGTGATCAACAATGAATCTTTAAATCATGTCATACCATAGCATATATTCATGTTCATTTTTGTACTTGAGCCTCATTAGTTGACCTGTACTACTGTGCTTGCTTTATTGTATAGCTACTACTGTGTTGGACGTCAGAGAGCACCTTTGACAAACCCACGCCCCATGAACATATATTGATCAATAGGTTTGGTGGACTTAAAACCACCCATGATGTCAACAAGCTCGTATATCATATAAAAATCAGTCATTTTCTGACTCTTTTATGTTCATGTTCATGACATAGTACCCATCTTCAATATTCATGAATGTCTTTCATATTTTATATTTTATGTTCATGTTCATGACATAGCACCCATCTTCAATATTCATGAATGTCTTTCATATTTTATATATAACAATGGAATATGGTGCTATATTTCATCAATTAACGTACTAACAATGTACATATAGCAATAATCAATGGGAAACATTTGAAATTCATAATATTACTCATGTATTACTTCAAGAACATGCCAACTTACAGTCCAAGCATAAGAACACTGGTTTGAGACGATGTTTCTCGCTCCTATACTGCCAAATATATAAAAATCCAATCAGTATGTCTATATGGTCTTCTACATATATAACTTCCATTAAAATGATGAAAACTTACAATTATAGGATGCTCTTGTGATCGAAAACTCATTTCTAACTTAAGATGTGGAAGAAGAAGAAGGAAAAGTTCACTTGGAGGAAGAAATCTTGCTTTCTTTCGTGTGTTTGCTGCTACATAAGAGAAAGAATGGTGTAAATGCTTAGAAAATTCGAAACTTAACTTTTATTATACTCAGCGGCGCTCGGGCGGTAAGATCTTACCGTCCAGGCACAGAACTTTCTGTCCAAACACTAAAATTTTCGTGCACCGGCTTTCGGACGGTAAGATCTTACCGCTTGGGCGCCACACATTCTGCCTCTGTGCACATTTTCATCAAATATCGCTCCAGAAACGTCTCTTCCTTTCATAATTTGAAAAAGTGGCAAACATAAAAGTTGTAGCCCTATGTCTTAACTTGCTTATCCAATTAGCCTCATATCATTTAAAGGTCCGAGTAAAAAATTATGCTCAATCTACCATAATGTGTCATTATAGGAATGACGATATATACGACACACTTTGGGGTGCTTTTGGCTTGTCTTCCACAATGATTTGGACAAACTAAAAACATAAAAGTTGTAGCCTTATATCTTATCTTTTTAATGGTTATGGCCTCACACAATTTGGATCAATATCCAAATCATTATGCTAAAACCCGTAAGAGCTACCATGATTTCATCTCATTTCCTGCAATTCCATATCAACTTTCATTACACTAGTTTATCTACACATCTTATTATCATTATTTAAACATATATTCATTCTCAATACACCATAGAAAATATATAAATCATATTAAATCTCAAAATTGATACATCAATCAACACGTGGAATATAATGAGCCAACTAACCACATAATAAATTATATAATGCATCATTAATCATTTGTACGAGCAATCGGGCATTACAATTCTCCCCTTCTTCAAAGAATTTCATCCTCGAAATTTGATGTACCGTATAGTTTAGGATATCTCTGTTGAATTTCGTTTTCTCGTTCCCAAGTTGCTTTTTCAATTGCATGATTGCTCCATAATAGTTTCACTAAGGGTATTTCCTTGCCTCGTAACACTTTGGATTTTCTGTCGAGGATTTGGATCGATTGTTCTTCATACGAGAGATTCGATGCAAGCTCCAATGGTTCATAATGAAGAACATGAGATGGATTGGCCAAATACTTCCGTAGCAAGGAAACGTGAAAAACATTATGAATATTTGACAAGTTCGGTGGTAAAGCAACTCGGTATGCCCTGTTTCCTATTCTGTCCAGGATTTCAAATGGACCGATATATCTTGGACTTAATTTTTCCTTCTTACCAAAACGCAAAATGCCCTTCAATGGTGATATTTTTACAAATACATGGTCATCGACATGAAATTCCAATTGACAACGTCGCACATCAGCATAACGTTTCTGTCGGCTCTGGGCAGTGTGCATTCTTTCTCTGATTTTGGTTACCAATTTTGCTGTCTGTCGCACCAATTCAGGGCCTAATAACTTTTTTCTCCTATTTCATCCTAATGTACTAGAGATCGACATTTTCTACCATATAATATAGTATAGGGTGTCATTCCAATACTTGACTGATAACTATTGTTATAGGTAAACTCAGCCACCGGTAATTTACTGTCCCAACTGCCTGAAAAGTCAATAGCACAAGCCCTCAACATATCTTTTAATATTTGATTCACTTGTCTGATTGTCCATCCATTTGAGGGTGGAATGTTGTACTAAATGCTAATCGAGTTCCCATAGCATGATGTAAACTTTTGCAAAATGCAGACATAAATTTGGGATCTCTATCATATACAATGGACACTGTGATACCATGAAGCCTCACTATCTCTTTGATTTATTCTTCAGCATATTGATTCATCGTTTATGTGGTCTTCATCGGAAGAAAGTGAGCTGATTTTGTAAGCCGATCGACAATAACCCATATAGCATTGAATTCTCTTTGTGTTCTTGGAAAACCAAGGATGAAATCCATTGTATTATGTTCTCATTTCCAATCAGGAATGGATAATGGTTTCAGGAGTCCTGCTGGTCTTTGATGTTCAGTCTTGACCTATTGACAAGTGAGACATTGTGCAACAAATTGAGCAATGTCCTTCTTCATACCTAGCCACCAAAATAATGGTTTTAAATCTTTGTACATTTTCGTATCTCCTGGATGAATCGAATAGGGTGTAGCATGAGAATCTATAAGAATTTTGGTCCTTATCGTTCCTTGTTTTGGCACACACAATCTACATCGATATGTCCAAATTCCTTCCTCGTTCAATTCAAAGTTCAAATTTTCTTTTTCCTCATCTCGCTGTCTCAGTTGTTGTAATTCATTATCTGCACTTTGTTCGGCCTTGATCCTGTCTACAAGTGTTGGTCGAACCATGAGGGATGATAATCGGATTGAAGCTCCTTTTGGAATAACCTCAATCTGCAAGTTCTGTAAATCCCATAAGATTTGCTCTTATACTTGTATTGCGGCAGTAGAACTGGATTTTCGACTTAACGCATCTGCAACAACATTGGTTTTACATGGATGATAAGTAATAACACAATCATAATCCTTCACTAATTCCAACCAACGTCGTTGTTGCATATTCAGTTCTTTTTGCGTGAAAAAATATTTCAAACTCTCGTGGTCAGTGTAAATTTCACACCTCTCACCATATAGATAATGACACAATATTTTCAACGCAAATACCACTGCAGCCAGTTCTAAATCATGTGTGGGATAGTTCTTTTCATATTCCTTCAACTGTCTTGATGCATAAGCAATCATCTTCTCGTGCTGCATTAGGACTGCTCCTAAACCTTGTTTTGAAGCATCACTGTATACCACAAAATATCCTGATCCTTCTGGAATAGCAAGGACCGGTGCTGATGTCAATTTTATCTTTAACTCTTGGAAACTGCGATCACATGCTTCGTCCCATACAAATTTCACATTCTTTCGTGTTAAAGAAGTCAATTGCAATGATATTTTTGAGAATTCTGCTATAAAACGACGGTAATAACCAGCTAATCCAAGAAAACTACGTACTCCAGCAACAGTATTTGGTCGTAGCCAGTTATTAACATCTTCAATCTTGCTTGGATCCACATATATGCCTTCTTTTGAGATGATATGACCCAAGAATGCTACTTGTTCAAGCAAAAATTCGCATTTCTTCCATTTAGCATATAAATGTTTATCCTTCAAAGTTTGCAAAACTAGTTTCAGCTGTTCTCGATACTTCTCTACAGTTCGTGAGAAGATGAGAATATCATCTATAAACACAATCACGAACTTGTCTAAAAATGACTTGAAAATTATGTTCATTAAATCCATAAAAGCAGCTAGTGCATTTGTTAGTCCAAATGGCATTACAAGAAATTCATAATGCCCATACCTGGTTTGAAAGAAAATCTTTGAGATATCATCTGACTTTACTTTTAATTGATGATAGCCTGATCGTAAATCAATCTTCAAAAAGATAGCAGCTCTTTGTAATTGATCAAACAAATCATCAATCATGGGGAGTGGATATCTATTTTCGATTGTCACTTTGTTTAATTTCCTATAATCAATACATAGACGAAGGGTACCGTCTTTCTTCTTCACAAATAAAACAGGTGCACCCCACGGTGAAAAGCTTAGTCTAATAAATCCTTTATCAAGTAACTCTTGTAATTGTTCTTTCAATTCCTTCATTTCTGTTGGAGCTAATCGATAAGGAGCTTTCGATATCGGCTGAGTTCCTGCCACAACATCAGTCACAAATTCGATCTCTCTATCTGGGGGTAAGCCTATTATATCGTCGGGGAATACCTCTGGAAATTCACAAACAACATCTGTATCTTAACTCACGAACATGTGGGTCAATTGTTAGAATAGATGCTAAATATCCTTGACACCTCTTCTATAGTAATTTGCATACCTTCATACAAGAGATTATCGGAAGAGATAAGGATATACATGCACTTGTTATTGTGAATGGTTCAGATCCTACTGGCGTAAACTTGATCATTTTCATGCCACAGTCAATAGTAACTCTGTACTTCGAGAGCCAATCCATTCCCAATATCACATCTAAATCGGTCATTTTCAGAACTATCAAATTAGCATACATCTGATGGCCTTGGACATATATTAGACACCCTCGCACAATCTGATTTGTCTGTAATTCTTGTCCAGAAGGTAAAGCTATGGAGAGTTGTGTCTCTGTTCTACTTGCTGTAATGCCCAGTCTCCTCTATACAAACGATTCCGAAATGAAAGAATGTGTGGCTCTTGAATCTAGTAAAACAATCGCAGTGATACCAGAAATCAAGAACATACCAGTGATAATCGATGTATCAGCATCCACTTCCTCTTTGGTCATCGAGAAAAGGCGTCCCTGTACTTTCTCGGAACTTCCTGGACAATTTCTGGCGAGATGCCCCGGCTTTTTGCAATGATAACAATCATTGGTACCTTGCATACATTCACCTCCATGGGGTTTGCCACATTTAGGACAAGGTTGTCTGTCCTCTTCCTTACGTGGAGGGGGACCCTTGCCACGGGGTTCCTCTGGTCGAGTACCTTTGCTATCGGTTTTTTTGCCTTGTCCTGTTCCTTGACTCTTTTGAAAGTACTGCTGCCTTCGCTGTTGCATGTCTCTGTCAATGTCTTGTTCATCCTGTTCTGCCATAAGTGCTCTTTCCACTATCTCCCCATATGTAACAACTTTCGACATTCGTGCATCTCTTTTAATTTCATAGCGAAGTCCCCGCATGAAGTGTTCGCCCTTACTTGTGTCATCATGTGCAATATATGGTACATACTGAACTCCAGCTTGAATTATTGTATATATTCGGTCATTGGCATGATTCCTTGCTTCAGATTGAGGAAATCACTTGCTTTCTTGGCTCGTACATCTTTACTGAAATATTTGTTGTAAAACGTGGACTTAAATGTATCCCATGTCAATGGCTTCGCAGGTAATGCCACTTTTGCACTCTCCCACCATATTCTTTCATGTTTTGTTAACATAAAGATGGCACAAGTTACCTTCTCAGTATCTTCCATATGGAGGTACGAGAAGATGGACTCCAATGACTTCAGGAGGATCCATTCTTCTGCTACTGCCGGATCAGTGCTTCCCATGAATTCAGGAGGATTCAGACGTCGAAAGCGATCATACACATCCGTCTGAACAGGCACATGTTTGGGTAGCATGGATTGTGCTTGCGCCTGCTCATGAGTAGTCCGTTGCATCTCCAGCAGCTGCTATATCTATTCACCATGGACTTTCGCTGGTTGTTGGAGTACCTGAGCAAAATTGTCTATAGGTCGTGGAGCACTGCCTTCACCTTCGGTTACTGGGGCCTTGCCCTTAGATGACTCTCCTTCATGTACCTTGCATTTAGGTGGCATCCTCTTTTATCCTACACGTAGGTCACGTAGAAGCACATTACTTAGCATAAACTATGGGATACCAAGATACTTACTTGCCGAGTTCCCATGTATGGATGAAGTGTAGTGTCTTACCTGTCGAAGAACCCTGGGCTCTGATACCAATTTAAAGTGTAACACCCTTCTTCTATACTTGACACGATTAATAATACTTATACTCGTAATCAAAATAGGGTTTGACGATATCCTTTATTATGAAGTAATTCAAACAAGAGTATCAGTTTGACGGTTTATAAAAATTTTGGCATTATGTCCCTACATTTTGTAAAAGACAAAAACTCAACTCAAGCAACAACATCAAGCATGTTTTCATACACAAATATATACAATATTATTATACATATAGTCATAAACATTGTGAAACTTGTTTCAAACCCTGACATAAAATCCATTATAATACATATGCAGAAGCTATAGAATAAGATATCCAGGTTCTTGTCGAGGTAAGGCACGTCACAAGCATCCATTGACAAACCGGCATCCTATGTATCTTCATTACCTGATCCTGTAATACATGAGCTACGTGAGTTTATAAAACTCAATAAGTTGGCACTTATACGTATCAATATGTATCGAAGAATTATACATATCAAGTCGTGATCAACAATGAATCTTTATGAGACGTACCGTACTTTTACTACTTAAAATTTGCGGAAGAATTAAAATTTTCTTAAATAAAAAGTGAGCATTCAAAATTCGATAAAAGAAATAAAACTGTACGTCTCTCAAGTTGTTGCAACAAAAGATTTGAAATTTAAAGTTTGACATAAGAAATAAATGTTTTAATAAAACTTAAAACAAGGCGGTCCTCGGGTTTAGCCTCCCGCTCAGTCCAAGTCTGCTCCTTGGTCGCCACCTCCTGTCTCCTCATAGACATCCTCACCTACATCGATCAAGTCTAGTGAGTCTATAGACTCAACACATATAAACTGGAATAGCAAGTAATACATAATAAAACCACATGCAACTTTAAAATAGGACCTACATACTTGAAATTTGAACTTGCAAAATGAACTTGAACATACGTACGTACATAATTAGACGTGCCGTCAACATAAACTTTCTTAACATGCTTGCATACTTGAACGTACTTGAACATACATAATTTCATCATTTTTCGTAGATGCATGATTCAAAGCAAGTGACCCATAACATACTCGCCTGATCAGACAAAACCACAGTACTGTGATGACAGAGACGTATCCACTGCCACTTAAATGAGATCCCCGTTCATAATTTAATGGGCTGATTGGTCCACGTTCATAATTTAACGCTTTCCAATCTCGATCTAAACCCGTTTATAATTTAACGGGCGGATTGGTCCCCGTTCATAATTTAACGCTTTCCAATCCTAAACATAATTTGGTCACAAGACATTTAGCATACCTCAAAATTTTAAATATTTTCTTGCACGTCATACATACTTACTTGACGTTGAGGGATTCGTTGGACTTCGATCGGGGCCGTCGCTGCTGCACGGACTAACATGAAACTGCATACTTAACTTGCATAGCTTAGACGTACTTATCATGGTTACTCTCAAGCTCACTCATTTCTTAGGACATTCTAAAATTTCCCCTGACTCGACCTTGATAATCCTTGCACTAAACCATGACATCAAACCCCAAAGCAAACATTAAACTTTTCCCAAAAACGTGAGTACACGGACCTCGTTACCGGGTCCGTATACGGGTCCCTCTAAGTACGGTGGAAAGAATACTCGAAAAGAAAAAGGGGCACGGACCCCGTGCTAGGGTCCGTGTAGGGGTCCGGGTGGCTTCGCGAATTTTGACACCGAAAAGAAACAAAGGCACGGACCCTGTGCCCTGGTCCGTGTAGCTACTGTGAACACGTACCTACGAGAATTCATGTGCTTGTGGCTTCCTCTTCCTATTTCGATCACCCAGCCATGACTCGACACCTCGAGACCCGTCCTAGGATGTCACGACATTGTACCAAACCCAAGTAAGCCATTATAATTGTATGTGTTTACTGGTTGGTCCCAAATAGAAACAGGACTCAAAAAAGAGAAACTTGCGTTGACTGGTTGATTTGGCGACCCACATGATTTGCGAATAAAACTGTCTGAAACACAAGCTAGAAAGATCCACAGCACACACGATCACACCTCTTGGAAAAATACAATTGTGTTGTGAGGTTCTGAAAAAAGGGTGGTGATGTATGTTGTGATTTGACTAAATGGATGTGGTTCACAAACCCGCTCAGGCCGTAGATGCCAGTTTATTACTTCACCATCAGTTTAGCTATTTTTAATTCTCTTCACTCTTTGTTGGTTGCATGTGAGTTGTAGTCCGTAACCTATTTGGCTTGAGGACAAGCCAAAGGTTAGTATGAGGGGGTTGATAGAAGTAGTTTTTACGTCTTTTATTGCATTAGTTGGTGTGTGTTTGCATTGTGCATGCGTACATTTTGTTTACATTTTGTTCATTTTAGAGTAAACATTTGCATTTAGTCATGTCTCACCTGGACGTAACGAATTGGCAGGTAAACTGGTGGGAAAAAGGAAATCGGAGCAAAGTGTACCAGCAAGAAGACAATGGACAGAAGAGACGGCGCCCGGGCGGTAAAATTCTACCGCCCGAGCGCGAGAAGTAATTCACGAAGAAAAATTACAGAATATGTGGCGCTCGAGCGATAATTGTCTACCGCCCGAGCGCTGGAAGCCGCACTCCCCAAGTGTTTTACAGAGAGTGTGGCGCTCGAGCGATAATTCTTTACCGCCCGAGCGCCACCTAAGTTTGGCAAGATTTGGCAGCCGATTCTTTACCTTATTTTGGGAGTGTGGCTGATATGGGAAGGAGAGGTACGAGATTTGAGATTGATTCAGACATATTTTCAGAGCCGCCACAAGCTTGGGAGAGAATTGGGCGCTTGGATTGAAGATTCGACACTTTCCGGGCACCGTTCTTCATGTTTTCGTCAATTCTAGTATTTCTAACTTAGTTTTTATCTTCAAAACTTTGTTTTGCTGATTTCAATCATGAATTCTAGTAGCTAGCTTTAATATTTGTTGCGATTTGAGGGGATCCTACCCCAAAACTCTGATTTAATTTAATTCAATTTCGATTTCGGGTTTATTCTTGATTATGCTATTGTTTTTCTTCGTGTTGTTAGAGCAGAGCTAATTTTAACAACGAGTTTATATCGTGAGTGAGTTCGAGAGAATAGCTTGTGATAGGAACGAGTAGTACAATCCGTCAATCTACAATTTACATAGACATATGAGATTGGATACGCGCCGATAGTCATAGTCCTAAGGGTCGAAAACTAGGGGATTTCACAGATCGACATGCGATTCACTCATGATAAATAATTAAAGACATTTATTATTTCATTGAGTCGAATTAGTTTGGCATAGCTCTAGAGAGTATGTTCAATTGAATAGGAAATCCTGTCGGAAGCGTAAATCAATATAGAACGAATTAATTAATTAACGAGGGGTAGGTGAACCGATATTCCCAACAAATCCTTCTTTTCATTGAATTTTAATCAACCATTTTAGATATTATCTTCCCTCAGTTAATTATTGAATCTTTTTATTTGCATATTTGCTTAAGAATAGTAGTGTTAAAACAATCAAATCAATTTTCGTTGCTAAATGTTCAATAACTGAAAATAACCATTGTTAAATACAGTCTTCAGTGGAACGATACTCGTACTCCGGTACATTATACTATTACTTGACATCGTGCACTTGCGATGAATTTTGAGCATACAAAACCATATTTTTATTAAGGATTTCACAGTGCAAGTTTTGCTCGAACAAGTTTTTGGCGCCGTTGCCGGAGACTGTTAATCTACAATTTTATTTTTAGCTATTTTCTTTAGCAGTTTTTTTTTACTACTTTTATTTTTCTTTTTTGAACTAACGCTCCGTATTCTGTTCCAGATCTCTTGTCCAGTGCATGCCAAGGTCTCTCGAGTCTGAATTAGAGATATTCGATCCCGAGATTGAAAGAACATTACGCAGATGACAACAACAGCAGAGACTTAGAGACATAATGAACAGAAACGAACGTGAGGAGGAGCATCACGAAGATCTAAGGATCGAAGAGCCAAGGCGCATACCCATGCTTGAGTATGCGCAACCGTCGCTTGACGGGGCACGTCCAAGCATAGTGCGCCCAACTGTCAGGGCAAACCAATTTGAGATCAAGCCAGCAATAATTCAAATGATCCAGAACACTGTCCAGTTCGGGGGGAATACGCTGGATGATCCGAACACTCACATCGCCGACTTCTTAGAAATTTGCGATACTTTTAAATTTAATGGAGTTTCAGATGATGCTGTTAGACTACGCTTATTTCCCTTTTCTTTGCGTGATAAAGCTAAATCTTGGTTGAATTGTTTACCTGCAGGTTCAATCACAACTTGGGATGATATGGCCAAGGCATTCCACTTAAAGTACTTTCCTCCATCAAAAACCATGAAGCTGCGAGCGGACATAACCACCTTCTCTCAATTTGAGCAGGAGTCACTCTACAAGGCGTGGGAGCGCTACAAAGACTTATTGCGAAGATGCCCACATCATGAGTTGCCTCTTGGGTTAGTGGTCCAAACTTTTTACTATGGTTTAATTTCATCTAACCGGACCATGATAGATGCTGCGGCCTGCGGAAATCTGTTGAGGAAAACGGCCGAAGAAGGGTATGAGTTACTAGAGGAGATGGCTGCTAGCAGCTATCACCCTCAATCCGAAAGGAACACTCAGCGAAGGACTGCAGGAATACACCAGGTAACTGACTTTTCAGCTGTCACTGCACAATTAGAAGCACTCAACAGGAAAATAGACAGCATGAACACAAACGGGACAGCGATGCGCCTGCAAGAGATATTTTGTGAAAAATGCGGAGGGGAACACTATGTTAAAGACTGTCAAGACAGTGGCCCTTTCTATGTAAATGAGGAGGCACCAGTGAATCAAGTGGGGATTCAAAACCGTCCGAGGAATGATCCTTATTCAAACACATATAATCCTGGATGGAGACAACACCCCAACTTCTCATGGGGTGGCCAAGGCAGTCAAACGCGACCACAAGGAGGACAGCAGTATAGTAAGCAACCGATGTATCGAAATGAAACTCGAGATGAAAAATCAAACTTGGAGCAAATGATGTCGAAGTTCATTTCATCCACTGAAACTAGACTCCAAAACCAAGATGCATCGATAAAAGGACTCGAGAATCAGATTGGGCAGTTAGCCAAAATGATAGCCAGTAGAGAGCCAGGCACCTTGCCTAGTAACACGGAGACTAATCCAAAAGAGCAAGTGAAGGCCATTGAGTTGAAGAGTGGAAAGGTTCTAGAGTCACGGGAAAAAGAAAAAATTCAAGCAGGGGATGAGCAGACTGCAACATCTAAAGGTAAGTCTTCTAACTCTACACCAGCACCCACTGCACAGTCTAAGATTGTTATCCCTCCACCTTTCCCTGCAGCATTGAAAAAAGCAAAACTAGATGCACAATTCGGTAAGTTTCTAGAGGTGTTTAAAAAATTGCATATCAATATTCCTTTTGCCGATGCTTTGATGCAAATGCCTAGTTATGCTAAATTTTTGAAGGACATCTTAGCGAACAAGAGAAAATTGGAGGATCACATGACGGTAAGTCTAACTGAAAACTGCTCTGCTTTGATGCAAAACAAGATCCCACCGAAACTCAAAGATCCAGGGAGTTTTTCTATTCCTTGCATGATTGGTGATGTTGTTTTTCATAAAGCGTTATGTGATCTTGGTGCAAGTATCAACCTCATGCCTTTTTCTGTGTTCAGGAAACTTGGATTGGGAGAACCTAAACCGACAAGGATGTCTTTACAACTGGCTGACAGATCTGTCAAGTATCCAAGAGGAGTGATTGAGGATGTGTTAGTCAAGGTGGACAAATTTATCTTCCCTGCAGATTTTGTGGTGCTCGACATGGAGGAGGATATGGAGATGCCTCTAATTTTGGGGAGACCGTTCCTTGCAACTGGCAAGGCTCTGATAGATGTGCAGGAAGGGAAGTTAAGATTGAGAGTGGGAGAAGAGGAGATTACTTTTGACGTTTTTAATACACTTAAGCACACTTTGCATGCTGATAGTTGTTATAGAATTGATGCTATTGATTCTCTTGTGTCTAACTATGTGCAAGATGCTCTTAAGGACCCTTTGGAGGCCACTCTCACTACTGAAATGGGAGAAGATGAATTGGATGAAGAAAAAGTTGAAATAGTGGCATACTTTAACGCCAACCATCCATGGAGAAAGCCCATGAAGATGCGACTAGAGGATTTAGGAGAGCGAAGAGATTTGACACCGCCAAAGTCAAGTATTGAATAACACTTTACCTGTCATTATTTCTGCTGCTTTGACAGATGTGATGGAGGACAAACTGTTGGAAGTTTTGAAAGCGCACAAGAGTGCATTTGCGTGGAAGGTGACAGATATCAAAGGAATCAATCCATCAGTCTTCATGCACAAGATCTTGATGGAAGACAAATACTCACCTCTTGTGCAACCTCAGAGAAGATTGAATCCAAAGATGCAAGAGGTGGTGAAGGCTGAAACGATTAAGCTTCTCGATGCAGGTATTATCTATCCTATATCTGATAGTGCATGGGAAAGTCCTGTTCAGTGTGTGCCGAAAAAAGGTGGGATTACTGTGATCACAAATGAAAATAATGAATTAATACCCACTAGGACTGTTACGGGATGGCGTGTGTGCATTGACTACAGAAAATTAAATGATGCCACCCGTAAAGACCACTTTCCCCTTCCCTTTATTGATCAAATGCTTGAGAGGTTAGCGGGTCACGAGTATTATTGTTTTTTGGACGGGTATTCTGGGTATAATCAAATCACTATTGCACCTGAGGACCAAGAGAAAACCACTTTCACTTGTCCTTATGGAACTTTTGCTTTTCGCCGTATGCCTTTTGGTCTTTGTAATGCACCGGCTACATTTCAGCGCTGTATGACTGCTATATTCCATGATATGATTGAAAATTTTCTTGAAATATTTATGGATGACTTTTCTATCTTTGGTGCAACGTTTGATGAGTGTTTGCATAATTTGAGATCTGTGTTGAGGAGGTGCGAGGAGACGAACCTGGTACTTAATTGGGAGAAGTGTCACTTCATGGTGCAAGAGGGAATTGTCCTAGGGCACAAG
Source organism: Primulina huaijiensis (assembly GCF_012295235.1). Taxonomy (NCBI): domain Eukaryota; kingdom Viridiplantae; phylum Streptophyta; class Magnoliopsida; order Lamiales; family Gesneriaceae; genus Primulina; species Primulina huaijiensis. The sequence continues at coordinate 7,930,296 of NC_133322.1, forward strand.
ATTTCGGAGAACGGAATAGCGGTGGACAAGGCAAAAGTCGAAGTTATCAAGAACTTACCACCTCCGACATCCATAAAGGGAGTTAGAAGTTTTCTAGGCCACGCCGGTTTTTATCGGCGTTTTATCAAAGATTTTTCTAAAATTGCCAAACCTCTATCTTCCTTACTTATGAAAGATATGCCCTTTGATTTTAATTCTGACTGTTTACAGGCATACGAGGATTTGAAGGAGCGCTTGGTGACGGCTCCTGTCTTGGTGGCTCCAGATTGGGATCTACCATTCGAGGTCATGTGCGATGCCAGTGATACTGCGGTGGGAGCTGTGCTTGGCCAGCGGCAAAACAAGGTATTTCATACAATCTACTACGCAAGTAAGACCTTAGATGAGGCTCAATTGAATTATGCGACAACTGAAAAGGAATTACTTGCAGTAGTATTTGCTCTTGACAAATTTCACTCATATCTTGTTCTGTCCAAAGTCATTGTTTACACCGACCACTCTGCACTTAAATATTTACTTGCTAAAAAAGATGCAAAGCCACGCCTTCTTCGATGGATTTTACTGTTACAAGAATTTGATTTAGAAATAAAAGATAAGAAGGGTGTCGAGAACGTTGTGGCGGATCATCTGTCTAGGTTGGAGCTGGTTAATAATGACAGTGTAGATCAGGTTATATATGATTGGTTTCCTGATGAGCAACTATTTGAGGTGAGACACTGTCCTCGGTATGCGAATTTTGCTAACTTTCTTGTCACAGGCACACCACCACCAAATCTATCATTTCACCAACGAAAGAAATTCTTCTCTGACGTAAAACATTACTTTTGGGAGGAACCGTTTTTGTTTAAGATTTGTGCAGATTATATGATAAGAAGGTGTGTTGCAGAGGAGGAGTTTGGGCAAATTCTCAATCATTGTCATGACCGTGAGGTAGGTGGTCACTTCGGACCAACAAGGACGGCATCTAAGGTACTCGAATGTGGCTTTTATTGGCCAACCCTATTTAAAGATGCTCGTTCTTATGTGCTAGCCTGTGATAAATGCCAGCGGACATGTAACATCTCTAACCGTCATGCAATGCCATTGAATAACATCATTGAGTGTGAGGTTTTTGATGTGTGGGGGATAGACTTCATGGGACCGTTTCCCAGTTCATTCACGAAAAAATATATTTTGGTGGCGGTTGACTATGTGTCTAAATGGGTAGAGGCAGAAGCATACGCCACCAATGATGCTCAGGTGGTCTTGAAATTTTTGAAGAAAAATATTTTTAACAGATTTGGAACACCGAGAGCAATCATTAGTGATGGTGGCACTCATTTCTGCAACAAATTATTTGAAAAACTCTTGAGCAAATACGGTGTCACACACAAGATCTCTACCCCCTATAACCCCAGACAAGTGGTCAAGTTGAGGTGTCTAATCGAGAAATCAAGAGAATTAAAGAAAAAGTGGTGGGTGTCAGTAGGAAAGATTGGTCGGTGAGGTTAGATGATGCTCTTAGGGCATATAGGACTGCTTTTAAAACACCTATAGGCACTACACCATATAGGCTGTTGTTTGGTAAAGCATGTCATTTACCGGTAGAATTGCAGCATCGAGCGTATTGGGCCACAAAAGCATTGAACTTTAATTTCACTGATGCAGGTGAACGACGTCTGCTGCAACTGGATCAGTTAGAGGAATTCCGGAACCTGGCATATGATCTTGCACTGTCATACAAGGAGAAGACGAAGAAGGCCCATGATAAGCGGATCATCGAGAGGGAATTCAAGGAAGGAGACAATGTTTTACTCTACAACTCCCGATTGCGACTGTTTCCTGGAAAATTATAGTCACGATGGTCTGGACCATTCGTGATCTTTAAAGTACACCAATCGGGAGCCGTGGAACTGCACGATGGGAAGGATGGGACATTCATGGTTAATGCCCAGCGACTGAAGCACTACATGGGTGGCATAATGGAGCCACAACTTGGAATCACCCGGTTCCAAGACAATTCAAACTGAGACCAGCCGACAGTCTAGCTCTCGACTGTAAATTGAGAACTACTTTTCTTTCCCCTCTCTTGCATTTAATTTGATTTTTCTTTCTTGTCAAGTTTGTTTTATTTTATCTTACTGTTGTTTCGTTTTTATAGTAAAAAAAAAAAAGAAGACAACCAAAATTTTTTTCCAGAGAGCTCGGCGCTCGGGCGGTAATATTTTACCGCTCGAGCGCGGCCATTCATTTCACGAAAAGACTTCCAGAGAAGCGCGCCTGCAGATAAAAAACGCGAAAATCCTTTCCTCTCTCTCATTCTGCGAAATTTTCCCCAAAATCCCTAACTCCTCTCACCCTTTTTTTCAATTTTCCTGTGCAGGGGTTTCAATCCTTACCCAAATCCGCGGCACGGTGGAACAATCTTCGTAGGGAAACAAGAATATTCATCGCTCCGGTCATCTTCTCCGATTCAAGGCACAATTTCCGTCAACACCACCATGGCACCAAAGAAATTGAAAGGGAATTCTACGCTAATGCAGGTGAACGGACTGATAGTAGGGCGTTTGTTAGAGGAAAGCTTGTGCCGTTTGATTCTGCCACGATCAACTCCCTCTTAGAAACGGCTGAGGTCGATGACTCTAACTTCCAGGAGTTGGTGGTTGCTCCCGACTACAACTTGATTATCGAGACTCTATGCCACCCGGGTGCGATGTGGAAACCGTTGGGCGGACCGCCAAGCTGTTTTGACGAGAAATACTTGAAAGCTAACATTGCCCTATGGTATTTGTTTGTGGCCCGTAGGATGATGCCAGTCTCGCATAAAAGCGAGGTGCAAAAAGAACGAGCGGTGCTACTTTTTGCTTTGACCCAAGGATATAACATAAATGTGGGCAAACTTATAGCTTCCCAGATCATGTTGAGTGCTCGCAACAGCCACGTTGGCCTTTTCTTTCCAACCATCATATCCGAATCGTGTGCACGAGCAGGGGTAAACTTCCAGGACGACGAGGAGTGGCTTCAACCGATGAAGCCAATTTGTCATGACGATGAACAGCGAAAAAGGGCAAAAACGACAGATGGACTTCCCCACTCAGTCGGAGGAAGCCGATGGATCCAGCGCCGCCGCCCCTCGTCGCCAGCAGCCCCGCAGGCGCACTCAGAACGAGAAAATGGACGAGAGTCTTGCCTTCATGGCCCACCAGGAGCAAGTCAACAAAAACTTTCAGGCACAGTTTACCCACCTCGATTCCATGATGCGCACCATGCTTATCCACGGGGGCATGGACCCAGGGCCCATACCACCACAGCCGTCGTTCATTCCTCCCTATCAGTTCCAGTATGACTATCCCCCGCAAGGGGATGCCGCGGGAGTACCACCACCGGAGTACGACGAGGAGGAGCCTTGATCAGGGGAGTTTACTGTTTGCCTTTCGTCTCTTTTCTTTTCTTTTGTCTACTGCATTAATTTTGTTTCAGCATTATTGTTCGTTCGGTCAGATATTTTTGCATTTGTTGCTGTGTTTGCATTCATGTTTGCATTTGTGTTCCTCATCTTTTGTGCAATGGGGACATTGCACACCTTTAGTATGAGGGGGTCGTCTTTCGTTTTAGTTTTCTTGCATATTTGTCTTGCATGGGTGCCAGTTGATGGTGAAATTAGACGATTGGTAGCCAGTGATGATTTTGGGCTAAATGAACAGCATGTTACTTAGTCTTATCACTCGTTATAAATCCCCCGGTATATTGAATTTTGTTTATGCACACCTAGTGGATTTTAATAGTAGTGTCAATGATAGTTAAGTTCAATATAAACTGTGAGGGTAACTGGAAAAACAGAAGATGCGAGTAGAACTTGAATGAGCACATGTCAAAATGAGTAACTAACCAGTAACATGAACTCAAATAAAAAATCAAAAGTATTCCTCAAACATCCTTCATCCAATCGTGCATAGGACCTATAAATTCGCTCTGAGGCCAGATTAATAAACATACACCATATCCAAAGCCTAGGGAGTACGCATGAGAAAACTATGCACTAAAAAAAAGGGATGTAAGGTGTGGGGGAGCCAAAAAAGGGTGAAATCCTACCCCATGGTTAAAAAGGTGGAGATGTAAGGCGTTGAAGAATGTCAGAGAAAATTTCTGATAAGTGTATAGTGAAAATGATCTACGTACTCCCCATCTTTCTAACCCACTTGAGCCCGTTGGCTATTGACTCCCTACATTTTGTTGTTCAACTACGAAACTCTACCACCGTATGTGTTTACTGGTTGGTCCCAAATAGAAACAGAACTCAAAAAAGAGAAACTTGCGTTGACTGGTTGATTCGGCGACCCACATGATTTGCGAATAAAACTGTCTGAAACACAAGCTAGAAAGATCCACAGCACACACGATCACACCTCTTGGAAAAATACAATTGTGTTGTGAGGTTCTGAAAAAGGGGTGGTGATGTATGTTGTGATTTGAATAAATGGATGTGGTTCACAAACCCGCTGAGGCCGTAGATGCCAGTTTATTACTTCACCATCAGTTTAGCTATTTTTAATTCCCTTCACTCTTTGTTGGTTGCATGTGAGTTGTAGTCCGTAACCTATTTGGCTTGAGGACAAGCCAAAGGTTAGTATGAGGGGGTTGATAGAAGTAGTTTTTAGGTGTTTTATTGCATTAGTTGGTGTGTGTTTGCATTGTGCATGCGTACATTTTGTTTACATTTTGTTCATTTTAGAGTAAGCATTTGCATTTGGTCATGTCTCACCTGGGCGTAACGAATTGGCAGGTAAACTGGTGGGAAAAAGGAAATCGGAGCAAAGTGTACCAGCAAGAAGACAATGGACAGAAGACACGGCGCCCGGGTGGTAAAATTCTACCGCCCGAGCGCGAGAAGTAATTCACGAAGAAAAGTTACAGAATATGTGGCGCTCGAGTGATAATTGTCTACCGCCCGAGCGCCGGAAGCCGCACTCCCCAAGTGTTTTACAGAGAGTGTGACGCTCGAGCGATAATTCTTTACCGCCCGAGCGCCACCTAAGTTTGGCAAGATTTGGCAGCCGATTCTTTACCTTATTTTGGGAGTGTGGCTGATATGGGAAGGAGAGGTACGAGATTTGAGATTGATTCAGACATATTTTCAGAGCCGCCACAAGCTTGGGAGAGAATTGGGCGCTTGGATTGAAGATTCGACACTTTCCGGGCACCGTTCTTCACGTTTTCGTCAATTCTAGTATTTCTAACTTAGTTTTTATCTTCAAAACTTTGTTTTGCTGATTTCAATCATGAATTCTAGTAGCTAGCTTTAATATTTGTTGGGATTTGAGGGGATCCTACCCCAAAACTCTGATTTAATTTAATTCAATTTCGATTTCGGGTTTATTCTTGATTATACTATTGTTTTTCTTCGTGTTGTTAGAGCAGAGCTAATTTTAACAACGAGTTTATATCGTGAGTGAGTTCGAGAGAATAGCTTGTGATAGGAACGAGTAGTATAATCCGTGGATCTACAATTTACATAGACATATGAGATTGGATACGCGCCGATAGTCATAGTACTAAGGGTTGAAAACTAGGGGATTTCACAGATCGACATGCGATTCACTCTTGATAAATAATTAAAGACATTTAATTACTTCATTGAGTCGAATTAGTTTGGCATAGCTCGAGAGAGTGTGTTCAATTGACTAGGAAATCCTGTCGGAATCGTAAATCAATATCGAACGAATAAATTAATTAACGAGGGGTAGGTGAACCGATATTCCCAACAAATCCTTCTTTTTATTGAATTTTAATCAACCATTTTAGATATTATCTTCCATCAGTTAATTATTGAATCTTTTTATTTGCATATTTGCTTAAGAATAGTAGTGTTAAAACAATCAAATCAATTTTCGTTGCTAAATGTTCAATAACTGAAAATAACCATTGTTAAATACAGTCTTCAGTGGAACGATACTCGTACTCCGGTACATTATACTATTACTTGACATCGTGCACTTGCGATAAATTTTGAGCATACAAAACCATATTTTTATTAAGGATTTCACAGTGCAAGTTTTGCTCGAACACGGTACATAACATCACAAATGCTAGTCTCGAGCTCAAGTGATCTTTATCTCTGTTTTAGGCGGCTGAATAAACTAGGAACGAATTTAGAATATGCAGTGTTTACAAATGAGTTTCAACATCGAATTACGATTCATTTGTATTAAAGCATAATCAAGGACTTTATCTATGCTGCTTGCATGGGTATACAGATAAAGTATAACGAAACTATTAAAAATTAAATTATATTAAAATAAAGATTGTTTATTACAACTGAATCAATAAAATCCCTAGCCAACAGTTGGCTTACAGAGAATCTACTTTAACAAGAGTGTGATGCATGGAAGTTTAGGCGTGAGTTATTTGAGTCCAGGAGAGCCTAGAGTAGATGAGATGTGATTGGTGGAGGGCTGTTTTTGGTGGAGGAGGTCTAGCACTAAAGTTTAAAGGGATGAGTAAGGGTATACGTGTCTTGTTGGGAGGGATTATAATCAAATAACATGCTGGATTATCAGCCGTAAGTTTAAGGGGTTGAGGTGAAAATTTTAGGAGCTTTATAGGGTTTGTAAGGTGTGTTAAAAAGTTGGGAAAAATTTGGTTGTGTTTCGAGTCGATTCGGATTAAAACGAGACTCTAGTCCAAGTTTTAAAACAAATCGATTAAGTTTCGTTTTAGGCTCGAACTTACGTCTAGGAATACTTGTTAAAAAAAATTTTTGGGACATTTTAAAGAGTTTGGTAATCTTCGGGTCAATTTTAGAAGTCCAGGGATGAAACGATAATTTTCGGGTTTCCAGGGGCAAAATAGTCATTTTGCACCCGAGGTGAGATTTTGGTCTTGCAGGGCCCTGAGCACAAATATATGATATTTTAAATGTTTATGCATCATTTTTACGATTTTACGCAATTATGATAAATACGTTGTATGCTTGGTTTAAAGGAAAAGTTACGCATATGCATGTTTTTATTAAGTGATGAAAATGATTATATTTTTGAAGGATGTGAATTGGTTGTGACTGACGATGTATATATATACGATGACATGAGATATGATGAGCTGAGGCCGGAGCTCAGTGGGCGGGTAATGCTGTCGCTGATGTCCCCCGCCGCCGGGTACCACGGTTTTATAGATGGATCCATCGATAGAGCTGATACGATAGTCACAACTAATGAACTGAATTCAATCAAAAAGAAAATGTATACATTTATGATGAAATGATTTGACACGAGAATGAAAATGTATACGTATATGATGACATGAGATGACACGATTTGAAATGTTATGATTTTATACGACACGTTTATGTTATGTTTTTAAGTTCATGAAAGATATGTTGAGTATGATATTTTTCACTGCTGTGTGCTATGTATATGTACTTGTTATTCTTGGTACAAGTGTGTTGAGTCTTTAGACTCACTAGGCATGTGTGATGCAGGTGAGCTTGATGGTAAGGAGACTGGAGGTGCCGAACTCTGAGTAGGCAGACCTGGTGCTGCGACACGACCCGAGGACCACATGTTTTCCGCATTACGATTTATGAGATTGAGAGGAGATGAATATTTTTCCACTTTGATGAATTTAAGATTTTTACTCATTTATGTTTACGCATGATTTTGGGATGAGTTTGTTTAATTTAAACTCCATTGTTTTTACTGTCAAATAATTACGATAATTTTTAAATGTTATTTCAAAACTAAGAGCTTTTAAAAAAAAAAAATTTCCGCACTTGTAAAATGAGTAGACGTTTCAACTTTAGTTGGAACTCAGTTTAATAGATACACAGATGTCTTAAGAGTTTCAGCCCACAAGAATTTAGGAAGTTTGGAGCTGCTAAACATGCTCCTCATCATGTCCAATAATATTCGATTTCTCCTCTCAGCTACATCATTTTGGTCCTAGTATATTGGGCAACAATCCCGTGTTCCTGGAGAAACTTCGCAACGGACCATGTGCCTATCCATTCTCAATATATCTATCGTAATATTTTCCACCTCTATAAGTTCTCACGATCTTAATCTGTTTTTCACATTGCTTCTCCATTTCAGCCTTAAAAACCTTAAAAGCTTCTAGTGCTTCGTTTTTATTATGAAGCATGTAAATATACATGTATCGTGAATAATCATCAATGAAAGAGATGAAGTATTTTGGATTTTGCATGTCCATATCTAGACAATAAATATCTGAATGTTTGATTTCTAATATTTCTTTACTCCTACTGGCACATTTTTTAGACTTATTGGTCTACTTTCCCTTAATGCAGTTCACGTAAGTCTCAAAATTAGCAAAATCTAAAGTACTAAGTACTCCATCATTTACTAATATATTAATTCTCTCCATGGAGATGTGTCTCAATCTCCGATGCCATAGTATAGAAGAATCTTCATTTATAACACATATTTTGATACCTCTTTGAACATGCATAGTGATATTATTTCTTAAAGAAATAGAGAAAAAAAACCATCAATCATTGTACAATTTCCAAAAAGATTTGATTTATAAAATAAATTTATTGATTTATCCAAAAACTGAAAGGAATAATCAAGAGATACAAGTTTTGAAACTGAAATTAAATTCTTAGAAAAACTAGGAACATAAAATGTCTTTTTCAATTTTAAACTAAAACCACTATCCAATATAATGCAGCAAGTCTCAATAGCTTCCACATGTAAAGACATCTTGTTTCCTGAATAGATGTTCCGCTCATTTCCTTGCGGTTTCCTTAGGTTTTACATACATTGCAAGGTATTTGTAACATGGATTGTAAAACCAGAATTAATCCACCATGTGTTATAAATCATATTAATCATATTAGGTTCATAACAGACAAATAAAATAGGAATTCCTTTCTTTTCAAACCAATCCTTAAATTTATTGCAATCCTTCTTCACGTGTCTCGTCTTTTTATAGAAGAAACACTTGGATGATTTCTTGATGTCAGGTTGGGGTAGAATTATTCCTTTTCCTTTTCCATTGACTTTGGCTTGCTTCTTATATTTTTCTTGTGTAGTCATAAATACATTATCACCTGTTTCCATCAACAACCTTCCTTCCTCTTGAACACACATGGTTATTAATACATTGATTGACCATTTATCCTTATGTGTGTTGTAGGAAATTTTGAAGGGTGCAAAAAATATAGTGCACAAGAAAAGTTTCAGACATTTCCACTTCAAGTGTCTTTAGTCGAGCAGCTATGTCCCGCATTTTCATTATGTGCTCTCGTCCACCTCTCACACGAGTGAGCTTTAATGAAGAGAATTCCATAATTAGGGTGCTGGCAAGTGCTTTATCTGAAGATTGAAATTGTTCATCAACAGCCTTCAGTAATTCTTTGACATTATTAAGTTGATCGAAAAAACCACACATACTTTATGAACATTACACAGAGTCGAGTAGATCGCTACCAATTTTCATAAAGATCAACATCATGTGAAATGTTGTTTTCAGTAATAGAAGATGGTTTGTCTTTCCGTACAGCATAATCAATATCCATCCATCCCAACTGAAGAAGAATTCTTTCTTTTCATATTTTATAGTTATCGTCTTTTAGTTCGGAAATGTCACACTTCATATCAGAAAAACTCACAGGTTGCATAAATGCAAAAAATATAATATGCTTAAAATTTTGAGACAATATCATGTTTTACCAATGTAATTCATGTTTTTAAAATCTAGTGACATAAAATTTTCCTGGGGTTAAAATTTTAATTCAATAAGATTTTTCTGTAAATTTGTGATAAAACTATGAAAATGTATTTTTCCTTAACTCCAATGGGTAAATTAAGAAAAATATAATTTTAATATTTTAGCCTAATTAATTATATAAATATAACAAAAATCCATGTGGGGTAAAATTTATTGTGTTTATATAATTATTACAATTGATGTCCATTATGTGATCCAAATCCACTTAAAACATAATTTTTCATAATTAAGGATGTTGTGACTATTTCCACAATTATTTAAAATTATATAGTTAATTGAACAAAATTTTGGCTTTACTTAATCCTTTATATAATAATTATTTAGTGACAGTCAACACTTTCCAAGAGTGCTCTCAGGAAATATAGGTAGGGCTAAGACCCTTTAAATATCTAACTCCTAGACAGAACAACGTTCATCAGTGAGACCAGTGGTAATTCAAGGCAGTTTAAACCGATCTATGAAGAATTCCCTCAGATTATGTTTTCTCATGTCATCTTATAATTATTATTCAACTTAATTATTCACATTTATATGAATCTTTATAAGTCAAATTTTTCATTAAATAACTTTATATTCACATTTTACTTGATATGTTCATTTTAAAATTATAAACCATTTAATATAATTTATTATGAACATAATGTGAACCCCAGGTACAAAATATTTTTCAATATAATTTGCGTTTCGTGACTTCAATAATAAATGCAAACATAATATTAAATTTGTAGGTCCATATCAAATAAATACCCATAATATCTAATATACAAAAATAATTTCTAAACATGTATTAGAAATTGCATTGAACTTGGAACAATTAAAATCTATTTCCAAATAAATTATTATTATTTAATAATAATAATAATAAATAATTGAAAAAATTAAATAATTGACAGAATAATTGAAGGCAAAGTTTGTCTTCAATTGTGGGTCACAATCCACGTTTAATTTTAAAATTGTCCATATTCAATTGAAGAATATGGGTCACATTATACATAAAACATACACGTTATTGAATTCAAAATTCATTATTGAAGCCAGAGTTATCTTCAACCTCTTTGAATATTATAAACCAGTTGCACACTTCATGTTTTGCTCTCAAATTTTTTTTTACCAGAACTTCAAACTGCAATCAAGAAGAAAATTCTCCGAAGAAATTTTCAGGTAAATTTCTTAATTTATGATATCCAAACTTCCATTTTTGCGTAAAATTTCAAAAATCAATTTCTTAAAGTTCATGATATCCGATCTTCAAGCTTCTGACGCAAATTTAAGAAAGAAATTTTTCAAATTTCATGATATTGGATTTCCAGAAAATGAAAAACAAATTTTCAAGGCAGATGTATCATTGCTTTGCTACCAAATATTATAATTTTTCTCAAAATTCATGTTTCAACACATTTATAAACATGATAAACAATATGCAGAAGCAGATCGAGCGTTATCTCCAGCCATCGAATGATTAGTAATTTTTCTGATTTCCTCTGATTGAAGTATTCTAAGCACTCAAGTAGATGATGTATTTTATTCTTCTTATGTGTGTGTTTAGGAACCTCAATCATTGTGTGGGGACCCGGGCTCTAACTCGATTATCTTTGGGATTAATTGGATCTTTACTAGAAAATGTGGGTCAAAATTTTACTTTTAACATTTATTCAAATGTATATAAACAAGCACAAAACATTATATAAAATAATGTCATCTATTTCAACTCTAAATAACATTCACGTGTTCGTCTACAATTAACATACTAGTGTTTATAAATTCAGTACATGTCTAGTAAGAAACCACTAGTAATCTTCTACGCCCGTAATCTCCACGCTATCTTGATCTCTCATCCTCTGCGTGACCCTGATCCTGTCCCACCTGTTGTTATGCACACATACAGACACAACAACAGCCGGATACTCTGGTGAGANACAAGTCTGCCAATGACTCTCCTATCTTAAATACTTGAATATAAATCTATAAACAAAGCATCAACATATAAAAAGTTAACAATCTAGTATGTGATTTTGGGAAACTCAAATCAGATCTAATTCGAGTTATATCTTCCCGAATCAACATGAATTATACATTTCGTTGTCGTAATCTTTGTCGTAATAGAAATCTCGATGTCGAATCTGTCAGTATCCACTCTGAAATGATACATTCATGATGCATTCTATCACTTTCTAACTCAACTCAACACATATATAAATCACTAATCAATCTCGATACGATTCGACGGCATAACGGCGTAATCTTGCGATACCAATCAACTCAACAACAATCGATACTAAATTACAATCACAATCAAAACCATAAACATGTCAAACTCTGAAAATCTGCATACTTTCCCTTCAATACATGATGGAATTTCATACAAATTCATACGGTACCATTTCTTTGATCCGATTTCGTTTCTACATATCACAACATATCAAGAACACATCATAGAATCAAATCTGTTTTCTCTCCAACAACATATTGCCAAATCAAATAAAAACATAAAAAAACTTACATCCTTTAGAAGCCTATGATGCAAGGAGCTCAAATATAATCTCGGATCGAAAATCGGATGGTTAGATCTTTCACAATTCAAACTCTAGGCTATGATGAAACTTTGAGGATTTCTGAACTTTCTCTCGGTGCTAGCTGCTGAAGAAGGAAGGAAATGAAGACAATACAACATTATATATCCATGGCAAGGCAAGTGTCTTATTTTTCATTCAACACGTCGCACCGCGGGTGCGCTCACTTCTGACCGCGGGTGCGCTTAGCTCACGGCATCCCCATCTAACATTCAGAAACAGCGACCGCGGGTGCGGTATGTCTTGGACCGCGGGTGCGGTCGCTCTTGTATTCAAAACTCTACTCTCTACCTTTACACCGCGGGTGCGGTAGAAACTGGGGTGCGGGGGCGGTGTCCTTTCATGCAAACTTCATAATCTCATCTTATCAACCTACAATTCTTGGGCATTACATTTCTCCCCCTCTTAGATATGAGTCCGTCCTCGAACTCGCAAGCAATCAATCAATGCATGTATAAATGATAGATAATTCAAAACTGATTAAATACTTACATCATGCGAATAGTTCTGGATATCTCTGTCTCATCTCTGATTCTGTTTCCCAAGTCGCTTCTTCAATGCCATGACGATTCCATTGGACTTTCACTAACGGAATAGTCTTTGTTCTGAGCTGTTTCTCTTTCCGATCAAGAATCTGTATCGGTTGCTCAACATAGCTCAAGGTCTGATCAAGCTCAGCTTCGTCAAGCTGAATGACATGAGAAATATCTGGCATATATCTACGCAGCATCGATACATGAAAGACGTCATGTATCCCAGACAGAGAAGGAGGAAGAGCAAGTCTATACGCACGATCGCCAATCTTTTCAAGAATCTCGTACGGACCGAAGTATCGAGGAGACAACTTCCCAAGCTTGCCAAATCTGACCACGCCTCTGATAGGAGAAATCTTCAAAAATACTCTGTCTCCCTGCTCAAACACTAACGGTCTACGTCTGATGTTCGCGTACTTCGCCTGTCTATCTTGTGCCGTCTTCATTCGCTTCTGCATTATCTTTACTTTCTCAGTCATCTCACGAATCATATCAGGCCCAAGTTCTGGTACCTCTGAGATGTCATCTCAGTACAACGGAGCTCTGCACTTCTTTCCGTATAACGCTTCGAACGGTGCCATCTCGATGCTAGTCTGGTAGCTGTTGTTGTACGAGAATTCACAAAGAGCTAGTGAATCTTGCCAACTAGTACCAAAATCTAATACTACACCTCTCAGCATATCTTCTAAAGTCTGGATAGTCCGCTCTGACTGTCCGTCTGTCTCGGGATGGTAAGCAGTACTCAAGTGTAAACTCGTACCTAGAGCCTGCTGTAGACTGTGCCAAAAGTGTGAAGTGAATCGTGGATCACGATCTGATACGATCGACTTCGGCACACCATGTAATCTGACAACCTCTCTGACATATATATCTGCCATCTGATCATATCTGTACGTCATCTTGTCCGGAATGAAGCATGCGGATTTGGTCAATCTATCTATCACAACCCAAATCGCATCACAGCCTCGGGATGATCGTGGTAGCTTCGTGACGAAATTCATGGAAATATGATCCCATTTCCATTCAGGAATAGCTAAACTCTGAAGTAACCCTCCGGGCTTCTTTCTTTCGGCCTTCACCTGTTGGCAATTCAAGCATTTAGACACAAACTCTGCAATACCTGTCTTCATCTGTTTCCACCAGAATTGTCTCTTTAGATCATTGTACATCTTTCTGCCACCAGGATGAATACTGAACCGACTACAGTGCGCTTTTGACAGTATCTGTTGTTTCAAATCTGTACTATCTGGCACTACAAAACGGTTATTCACATACAGAAAATGATCAAGTACCTGATACTCAGAAATATGTCCTGCTCTGACCATATCAATCGACTTCTGAACACTCTGATCGGTTCTTTGTGCCTCTTTGATGCGAACAATCAAATCTGGTTCACACTGAATAGTGGCAAGTCGCAACGGTCTACTATCTGTATCAAAGGCTAATCCAGAAAAGCAACAATCTTTTATCATATTCGAAACACCTATCGTCGACAAAGATAAAGAACATACCTTTCGACTCAAGGCATCCGCTGCTGCATTCGACTTCCCTGAATAGTACTTGATCTCGCAATCAAAGTCTTTTAGCAGATCAAGCCATCGTCGCTGTCTCATATTCAACTCTGACTGAGAAAACAGATACTTCAGGCTTTTGTGATCAGAATAGATCTCAAATTTTTCCCCATACAGATAGTGACGCCAGATTTTCAATGCAAAAACGATAGCCGCCAATTCAAGATCATGAATTAGGTATCGAATCTCGTGTGGCTTCAACTGTCTCGAAGCATAGGCAACAACATGCTGTCGCTGCATAAGAACACATCCTAACCCTTTGTGCGATGCATCGCAATATACAACGAAATCACCTGTACCTGAAGGTATCATCAACACTGGAGCACTGGTCAATCTCTTCTTCAACTCTACGAAGCTCGACTCACAATCTTCAGACCAGATAAAAGGCGCATTCTTTTGAGTCAACTGAGTGATTCGCTTCGCTATACTGGAAAAATCTCGAATGAATCGTCGATAATACCCTGCCAGACCCATGAAACTACGTATCTCTGGCACAGAAGTTGGTCTAGGCCAACTATTCACTGCCTCGACCTTGCTCGGATCAACAGAAATACCGTCTCCAGATATGATGTGACCCAAGAAGACAACCTGTCTCAGCCAAAACTCACTCTTTGACAGTTTAGCATACAGTTGCTCATTTCTTAACGTCTGCAACACAATTCTCAAATGCTCAGCATGATCAGTCTCATTTTTCGAGTAAACCAAAATATCATCTATAAAAACAATCACAAACTCATCCAGATACCTCTGAAAGACACGGTTCATCAGACTCATAAACACTGCTGGCGCATTCGTTAAACCAAAAGGCATGAAAATAAATTCGAAATGTCCATACCTGGTTCGGAATGCAGTCTTCGGTATATCTGAATCTCTGACTCGTAGCTGATGATATCCAGATCGCAAGTCGATCTTGGAATAGACAGAGGATCCCTGCAACTGATCAAACAAATCGTCGATGCGAGGCAATGGGTACTTGTTCTTTACTGTTGCCTTGTTCAGTTGCCGGTAATCGTTACACAATCTCATCGAACCGTCTTTCTTTCGCACGAATAGCACTGGTGCGCCCCAAGGAGATACACTCGGTCTGATATATCCCTTGGCCAGCAAATCTTCAAGCTGTTCTTTCAATTCTTTCAACTCTATCGGTGCCATTCTATAAGGAGCTCGAGAAATAGGAACCGTACCTGGTACTAGGTCGATGCTAAAATCTACCTCTCTGACTGGAGGCAATCCCGGAATCTCATCGGGGAACACATCTGCAAACTCGCAAACCACTGGCAGATCTGCCAATGCTGGGCTCGATTTCAGTAAATCTACTGAATAGACAAGGAACCCCTCTGCTCCTTTCTGTAGTAATCGAGTCATAGACAATACTGAAATCAAAGGAATCTTAGCTCTAGACCCTTTGCCGTAGAACTTCCACTCTTCAGCCATCTCTGGTCTAAATCTAACAACCTTGTGGAAACAATCTACTGTCGCTCTGTACTTGGTTAGCATGTCGATACCAATAATGCAATCAAAATCAGATAACCCAAGTACAATACAGTCTAAATCTATCTCATGCCCATCATACTGTAGTAAACACGATCTAACAGATGTCACTGATATCAACCCTGTCCCCAAAGGAGAAGAGACAGACACTACAGTAGTCAACGACTCAATAGGCAATGCATGTGTCAATGCAAAATGCTCAGATAAGAATGTATGTGATGCACCTGTGTCTATCAGTACATAAGCAGGATAACCGCAAATAGAACAGTTACCTGCTATAACATCATCAGGGGCATCCTGAGCCTGCTCTTCTGTCAATGCAAACACTCGAGCCTGCTGTCTGGGAGGTTGGCTCACTGTCTGGCCACCTCGAGCTCTGGGCTGTGTCGATGCAGGGGCTGGCTGGAATGAATGAACAGAGGAAGCTTGCCTCTCTGGCTGAGCTACAGAGCCAGATGCTCCTACACTCTGAGTCTGCTGTGCACCTCTCTGTGGACAGACCCTGGCGAAGTGGCCCTGCTGTCTGCAAATGTTGCAGCGACCCATCACGCCCTGACACTGCTCGGTGGCATGTCTACCTCCACAAGAACTACAGTAAACCCCTGTATACTCTGATCTCTGGCCCGACCCTGTCTGTCTCGGCCCACTGGAGCTCGACGAACTGCTCCCTGATTTCTTGAACTGCTTCCCCTTCACTTTCAAACTGTCTTTCCTCCCGCTGCTGCTACCACCACTCTCGAATCTGGGAGGTGGTTGCTGATACTGACCCGAGGGCTGGGGTGGTCTAGGAGTCTGAGTGGTATAAGAATTGCTTCGTTGCCTAAGCAACCCGGCTTCTGCTCCCTTCGCCCTGTTCAAGGCATCAGAAAAATTGTTGGGTCGTCCCGTGATCACCAAGGTGAATATCTCCGGATTCAGGCCATTGATAAACTGATCCGCAACGGCCTCGTCATTCCCAGCAACGTGGGGAGCAAATCGGAGAAATGCAGAGAACTTAGCAACATATTCTTCGATGTTCAGCTGTCCCTGTCTCAAATTGGCAAATTCAGCACCTTTGTCTTTTCGGTAGGAGACGGGAAAGAACCGCTGATAAAACTCTGTCTTGAACACCTTCCAAGTGACCTCTGTGCCACGATGCTCCAAGGCTCTCTTCGTGGTAAGCCACCAGTTCTTGGCAACCTCTTGCAGTTGGTGCCCAATCAACTTCACTCGCCGCTCATCAGTATAATCAAGGGACTCAAATAACATCTCAATGTCATCTAACCAGCTTTCACAGTCCACTGAATTTTCCGTACCCTTCAGTGTCGGTGGTCGGAACGACTGAAACCGCTTTAACAACGTCTCCATTGGTGTTGCAGTAACATCCATAGGGTCATTCGAAGTACTGCCCTGTTCTAGTGCCCGACCTGCTACTGGTTGCGGTACTCGTCGAGGAGGCATATCTGATTATCAAACGGATTAGTACACAATCTATACAATCTGTCTCAGTCCTCCTCTGATCATATACCTCTGATCCAGAATCGGTTCTGATTCAGTCTTTGCAATTAGATGCTGAAATCAACTCAGATAACAATACAACATATCATAGGGAAAGCAATAAATCATGCTAGCACACAAAAGCAAGGAAGAAGGCTCATCTACCCCGCTCAATCTATTCTATTTCAATCTAAAGGATCTATCGCTCTGATACCACCTGTTGTGGGGACCCGGGCTCTAACTCAATTCGTTTGGGGATTAGTTGGATCTTTGCTAGAAAATGTGGGTCAAAATTTTGCTTTTAACATTAAATCAAATGTATAAATGAAGCATGAAACTATTCTTTATTCGATTAAACAAACATAATGTACATACAACTCTGTTTTAGTACAATCATATACTAGTGTTCAGAAAATCCAGTACACGTCTAGTACAAAACAACTAGTAATCTGCGATGCCCGAAATCACCACAATATCTTGATCTCTCATCTTGCTCGCGACCCTGATCCTGTCCCACCTGTTGTTATGCACACATACAGACACAACAACAGCCGGATACTCCGGTGAGAACAAATCCCAGTATAAAACATGTATACATGCATGTCATGCGATTAAACACAACATAATAAAACATAAATCAATGTTTATAACACATTAGTGAAAACAGATAAAACTCTTCGACTCTTATTCTTTGACTCGACTCATATCTACGTCTAGGGATCCCGGTGTGAATAAGACGTAACAAGTCTCCCACCTACTCTCCCAATCGTGGTGGCGGTACGTCTTATTCCTAGACTTCGGTCCTGTCTGTATCGAGTGTCTACAATCGGAGGAAATCTGCTCCTATGCGTCGATATCACCGAACGTCTAGCTTGGCAAGTCTGCCAATGACTCTCCTATCTTAAATACTTGAATATAAATCTATAAACAAAGCATCAACATATAAAAAGGTAACAATCTAGTATGTGATTTTGGGAAACTCAAATCAGATCTAATTCGAGTTATATCTTCCCGAATCAACATGAATTATACCTTTCGTTGTCGTAGTCTTTGTCGTAGTAGAAATCTCGATGTCGAATCTGTCAGTATCCACTCTGAAATGATACATTCAAGATGCATTCTATCACTTTCTAACTCAACTCAACACATATATAAATCACTAATCAATCTCGATACGATTCGACGGCATAACGGCGTAATCTTGCGATACCAATCAACTCAACAACAATCGATACTAAATTACAATCACAATCAATACCATAAACATGTCAAACTCTGAAAATCTGCATACTTTCCCTTCAATACATGATGGAATTTCATACAAATTCATACGGTACCATTTCTTTGATCCGATTTCGTTTCTACATATCTCAACATATCAAGAACACATCATAGAATCAAATCTGGTTTCTCTCCAACATCATATTGCCAAATCAAATAAAAACATAACAAAACTTACATCCTTTAGAAGCCTATGATGCAAGGAGCTCAAATATAATCTCGGATCGAAAATCGGATGGTTAGATCTTTCACAATTCAAACTCTAGGCTATGATGAAACTTTGAGGATTTCTGAACTTTTTCTCGGTGCTAGCTGCTGAAGAAGGAAGGAAATGAACACAATACAACATTATATATGCATGGCAAGGCAAGTGTCATATTTTTCATTCAACACATCGCCCCGCGGGTGCGCTCACTTCTGACCGCGGGTGCGCTTATCTCACGGCATCCCCATCGAAAATTCAGAAACAGCGACCGCGGGTGCAGTATGTCTTAGACCGCGGGTGCTGTGACCCTACTGTAATTCTTCACGTTTCTTGAGTTACAACCGCAGGTGCGGTATGTCTTGGACCGCGGGTGCGGTCTCTCTTGTATTCAAAACTCTACTCTCTGCCCTTACACTGCGGGTGCGGTAGAAACTGGGGCGCGGGGGCGGTGTCCTTTCATGCAAACTTCATAATCTCATCTTATCAACCTACAATTCTTGGGCATTACACATTGATATTTATAAGCATTTCTCATACCATCGATGGGCTTATTGGGAGCTCGAGAGTCAAAAAAAGAGGCGCATGCGCGTCTCAATTTTATAAAGTTGAGGCGGTGCATGTACTGTTTTTCAAAATTGTAGGCAATGGTCGTCGCTATTTCCTACACGTCTTTTATTCTTCTGATATGGGTCACTTTTTCTTACACAACCAGTACCCACAATTTGTTCTTGTGGTTTTTTTGTTTGCTTCTACTTGATTCAACTGCTTCGTTATGTGTTTAATTAAGTGATTTGGCTGCATGAAGCATGTTTTCGGCTTATGGTTGAAAGGGTTGTGCACTATCTATTTTCATGCAATTTTTGCTTCTTCTGTCTTTCTTGCGCATGTGCATGGACGTGATTAATATGGCAAAGACGTGAAATTTGCACCATTTTTCGACTCATTATTTTTTTGTTGATGTGAAGCTTCCTATATCTTTAGTCCTGAGTTATGTCATATGGAGTCGTAAACCCAACAATCAATGCTTTTTTGATGTTAGTCGTCTCACATCAGCTGAATTAAGCTCTTGCGATTTGTATATATGGACTTGTACAATCCTCTCTATTAAACTAGCTTTTGGGGTGAATTTAGGCCAAAGTCCACGATGTTAACAGTTGAAGTGAATGGATCAATAATAGTTTATCTTCTTGTTGCCTCATTAGTTGATATCGCAATTTGGATAACTTGCCATCCTGATGGATCGTGTGAACACCTGCTAAGGTTCTTCAAACACAATATTCTCCATTAGCTTCAATAGCTCATGTTCTAAGAATGTATACATCAATGAATTACATCGAGTTTGGTGTTAAACCAAGCAAAAATATTCGAAGTAATCTTTTGCTAAGAAAGATGACTAATTTGAAAGCAATTTAACTTGTGTAAACTGATTAATTGAAATAACAAGAACCATTTCTCGCATATATCAGTTCAGTTATGATGAGAACTGAAATGATAACTGCTTGAACTGATCAAATCAGTTTGAAAATAAATGTTAAACAGTTAAGTACACAAGATATGTTTATGGATGTTATGAGACTTCAACTGCTCCTACGTCATCCATTCTACCACCTCGGGTAGGATCCACTAGAAGACTTTGATTTATACAACATCTTGTACAAACCCACTCGGCTTAGGGCTTACCCTACTGCCTAACTGAACTCCTAGTCTAGACTGAAGACAGCACCTTCCAGCCAACACTTGTTTAACGTCTATGTGTCGAAGACTACATACACAAGTTTAATGTCTTTGTGCAAGCCTCACTTAGCTAATCTTTTAAGCTCTACTATCTGATATATGTGAGTGATAGTGTGTGTGTGTGTGAGAACTGAACAATGAATACAACGGGAAGATGTTCTCACACATTGAGGGAAATAAGCTTCTAAACTAAGCTGATACAACTTTGGTGTATTTCCTCGACTGGGCTGATTGCTTCCTTGTATACTGATATGCAATATGCGTGCCCTTTCTTTTCTCTCTTGTTTTCTCGCTTACTTCTCACTGATCTACATCTTCTATTTATAGGCGGGAAGCTTGATCGTACAGTGAGACTCAATTATTGTATTTTTTGCATTTTGAATTCGTTCCTTGAATTGTGTTTTGTCTTTTATTGACTCTGGAACGTTTTGTCTTTAAGCCCTGATGCAACGTTTATTATTGTTCTTTGACTGTACAATTGCGTTTATGTAAGCTTGTCGGCAACTGCAAACTAGTTTGCTCCTAACTGATGTTCTGAATTAGTCAGTTGAACTGGTCTTGTTCTGATGAGGTTAAATTAGTTTGCTCGTCAGCTGAACTGATTTCATTGATTCAGTTGGACTGGTCAGATGGGCTCTTCATCAGCTGGCCGGGCTTCTGAAGGTCTTCTTCTGAACCACTTATTAGCTGGACAATCAGTTAAACTTTTCTTTGATACATAAGTTGTAGCTTATTCAGTTTGTGCAATCAATTGGCGCTTTCAATTTGTGTCTCCATAGCTTCAGTTTTGACTTGATAACTAATCAGTTCGAATCCTGATCAGTTTCAGTTTCTGCGCAATTAGGTAAATTCATTAGAAACAAAATAACAAGTTTTGTTAACATCAAAATCAAGATTGTGAACATGAAATGTTCCAACACATCCGCATTTTATGTTTTCTAACTTGTGTTGATGGTAGTATTGGACTTTAGTCAGTTGATGGCGGTGATAAAACATGTTGGTCGTTTTGGCCCATTGATTGCTTCATTCTTGTGTTACTCATATAGGAGATGAAGTAAGGCCGTGGATGTAAACTCAACAATGGAAATTACGTCCAAGAAAGAACCTCTAATCAAGCAAGACGAGTTGTTGTTACCGATATGGGTGTGGAGACGCCACTAGGTCGTGATCCAGATACCTTCTACGATAACTTTCTAGAAGGAGTCAGTGGCATTAGTAAGATAGAGGCTTTCGATTGTCACCAACATCCAACTATTGGTATTTATTGTTTCTCACTTTTGTTGTTCAAGGGGATTGAATCCTGTTTTAATTATCAGTGGTTTCAATCACAAAAGATTGCTGGAGAGATCAAGTCATTCTCAACAGAACGTTGGGTGGAACCTGAATTTTCCAAAAGAATGGACGAGTTCACGCTTGACATGATGACTGCTGCCAAGAAGGCTTTGGAATACGGAGGAATCACGGAGGTTGTCATGGACGAATTAAATAAATCAAGATGTGACATACTCATTGGCTCATCTCTAGGTGAGATGAAGGTCTTCATTGAGGCACTCGATGCTTTGCAAATCTCATATAAGAAGATGAGTCCATTTTGTATACCTTTTTCAATTACAAACATAGGTCTACAATGCTTGCTACAGATTTGACTAAAAAATATGTACTTTGATCGTATTAGGTTTACAATTTTTCGGGGTCATCCTATGCTTGATTAATTGTGTGTTACAAGGATGGATGGGCCCAAACTACTCAATATCTACTTATGTGCAACAAACAACTTCTGTATATCGAATGTTGCTGACCACATACGCAAAGGTGACGTCGTAAGTCACTTGCCTTCTTTTTCAAGCTTTAAACTATAGTTTCATCGGAGATTCAACCTGGAAAATCTGAACATTGGCCATCCTGATGTTATTACAATTGTTGTTGATGCTCGATGACATTTTTTAGGACTTGATGCTTTTTGGTGGTTATGATGCAGTAATTATAGCGAGTGGTAGTTCTGCCTTCCTTTTATACCGATCCATTATTGCCTTGCTTTCACAGAGATTGATAGTTTTATTTATTATTTTAGATCTTTATCGAAAACCGATATTTTCAGTGCAAAATCATTAACTTTGGTGCTGGATTGGGAGTCCTTGTTGTGTGTGGAGCACTGTCTCGGAGGAAATCTGATCCTACCAAAGCCTCAAGCCCCTGGGATAGAGTAAAGTTGCCACAAAGCCTCATAGATGAAAATTAGAAATTCTAACTCATATAATTCATGTTTTTCGTCGACATTGCCATGTCTGGCGGTTGTTATTCTTAATATCTTAGGACCTAGAGTGCAACTCTTTTTCAATGTTTTACCTACTGTTACGTTGCATGGCAGTTAATTTAATCTTGATATATAGATTATCCTATACTTGTATTTCAATGCTTGATTTATCAGTTGTTATACATGGATAGTTTTAAAATGCTTGAATCGCCGATGAAAATGTCATCTAAGTTTTGTTGGATTAAATGTATTGGGTGTTTATGGGCTTTCCATGTGAGTGAATGAAAATTTGAGAAGGTGGGTTTGTCCCACATCGGAAAAATAAAATGGTATAGATGAGTTTATATCGTGTTTCACTTTATGGAAGCGTAACAATAATTGGTCGAGAGGCTTTCTCGCGCGCACGTCGGCGTAGAGGGTGCAAATCATGGGCCCAATTTTAAATGAAAAAGGCTTGACTTGTGTACAAGCATACGAGCATGACCTGTATACGTCGAATGTCAGACCAATCAAGGCAAAAATCACCTAGCTAGTCTATGCCACCTTTTGCAAATTTTTTTTCGGAAGAGACCTTTCACATGCCCTGACTGTTGGTGCTTCGGCTGCCCTATTGATGGCAACCTTTGGTGCTTCGGATGCCTCTTGATGGCAAACTTTGGTCTTTCTTATGGCTGCTATCAGCATGTATAAATAGAAGATGTGCCAAGGCCAGAAGACACACCAAAATCCACTTTCACTCACATCTCTGCATTTTACTCCTGTTTGCTTGTTGCGCTTCTGTTCCTCTGTTCCTGCACTCTCCACTAATAAAGTTCGGGTATTATCTCGTTCGCCAGTATAGTGATTTGTGCAACATCACTGTGGGTCTGCCTGTTGTATCCTGTGAAACAAACGTCCGTTGTAACCTCGAAGAAAATACAGGAGGAGACAAATCTGTTTTAAGAAAACTGTGCATGCTATAGGCCTTGGTTTGGATTTGTTTTTCCTTACGATACTCATATTGTGAATAGTACACTTATTTCTGTTACTGCATCGTCTTCACGAGTTTATTTCTATTCTACTGTTATTAGCATTTTCGCCAACAAACTTAAAATAGATTTACTCATTTCGTGGTTTGTTTCAGATATGGCTACTGAAACCAACGTGAAAAGGGAAACTGGTCATGTTGTCCCTACTATACTGCCTCAAGTTGTCCCTCTTTTTACCCCAACGTGCTGCTACGGTTGCTGTCTCAGCCAGTCACGGTGAAAAACCTGAAAATTTCAATGGTGTGGACTTCAAAAGGTGGCAACATAAGATGATGTTCTACTTGGCGATGCTGAACCTGGCCAGATTCCTATCTGAGGATGTTCCTAAACTCAAATATGGTGAGGGAGATGTTGAATCTATTAGTGTGGTGGATGCGTGGAATCATTCTGATTTCTTATGCCAAAACTATGTACTGAACGGATTGATCGATTAGCTCCACAATGTTTTTTTGCGAAAAGAAAATTGCTAAAGAGCTACGAGAATCCCTTGACAGAAAGTAAAAAACCGAGGATGTCGGGGCCCAGAAGTTTCTTGTAGGCCGTTTTCTGGATTATAAAATGGTGGATTCAAAGCTAGTTATCAGCCAAGTTCAAGAACTCTAAGTGATTCTTCATGAGATTCACAGTGAGGGATGACTTTGAATGAATCTTTCCAAGTGGCTGACATTGTTGAGAAGCTACCACCAGCTTAGAAGGACTTCAAAAATTATTTTAAACACAAACGCAAGGAAATGAATGTTGAAGAGCTCATTGTTCGACTTTGCATTGAAGAAGACTACAAGATTTCGGAAAGATGGCTGTTTTCTCCTGTTGCTGCCAAGGAAAATGTTGTCTAGCATGGTTAAAGCTCGAAAAAGATAACATTTTCCTTCTCCAACAAGATGAAACTGAGACCCAAAGGAGGCATTTCGAAGAAAAACTTCTCTGGAAAATGATACAACTGTGATGGTATGGGTCACAAGGCCTCTGAGTTCAAGAAGCCGAAGAGAAATTGAGAGGCGAGTGTGGTAGAGAACATTTCTCAGGAGGTTTCGAACATGAATTTCTGTGTTGTAATATCAGAAGTTAATCTGGTGGGTTCAAACCCAAGGGAATGGTGGATCGACACTGGCGCCACTCGTCATGTTTGCTCGGACAAAGAAATGTTCGCAACTCTTGAGGAATCTGAGAATGGGGAAAAGCTATTCATGAGAAATTCTGCTACTTTTGAAATCAAGGTCATGGAAAAGTTGTTCTAAATATGAAATCTGGAAAAGAACTGACTCTCAACAATGTGTTGTATGTACCAGACATCCGCAAGAACTTGATGTCCGGTTTGCTTCTTAACAAGCATGGATTCCACATTTTCTTTGAGTCAGATAAGGTTGTTTTGTCGAAAAGTGTAATGTTTGCTGGCAAAGGTTATGTTTGTAATGGTTTATTCAAACTCAATGTAATGACTATTAAGCCTGTGATGAATAAACTTAATACTTTTGCTTACTTGCTTAAGTCTTCTTGTTTGTGGCATGGTAGATTTTGACACGTTAATTATGATATAATTCGTAGACTAATTAACATGAAAAGAATTCCTGTATTCCAAATTGATAAACAACACAAATATGAAACTTGTGTTGAGGCAAAACTAATGAGATCATATTTTCGAACAACTGAAAAAAATAATGAACCACTTGATCTAATTCACAGTGATGTAAGTGATTTAAAAGGTGTGCAAACACGTGGTGGAAATAAATACTTTATTACTTTTGTTGATGATAACACAAAATTTTGTTATGTCTATCTTCTTAATAGTAAAGATGAAGCAATTTAGAACTTTTTCCAATATAAGAGTGAAGTTGAAAACCAACTTAGCAAGAAAATTAAGGTGCTAAAAAGTGATCGTGGAGGTGAATATGAATCATCATTTTCTGAGTTTTGTGCTCAACACTGTATAAAACATGAAAGAACTGCACCATATTCTCTATAGCAAAATCCTTATTCTCCTCAGCAAAATGACATTGAAGAGAGAAAGAATCACACCTTGAACAAAATGATGAATGCGTTGTTATTGAGTTTTGGTTTACCACAAACATGTGGGGGGAAGCTGTTCTAACAGCAAATTATCTTTTAAATAAAGTGCCACGAAAGAAGAAAGATAAAAGTCCATACGAGTTATGGAAAGGTAGAAGACCTTCCTACCAATACTTGCGAGTGTGGGGGTGTCTTGCCAAGGTAGCAGTTGTAGAACCCGATAAATCAGATTACGTATAAGCCATGCATAATTACTATTATTTTACTTAAAATGATTTTTCTTGCATGAGGGTTTAAATTCATTTTTTTTAAAATTGTTGAGTTATGATTATTTATTTTACGCAGTAGTTTAGTTTTATCTTTTCGGGTAAATAAGCAAGGTCGGACTGGAGTTGGAGTATTGAGATAAAATTTAATAGTAAGAAAATATTCTTAGAATTTATTTAATATAAAGAATGATTTATTTTAATGTAAAAGAAGGTTTAAGGATTTATTTAATTAATTGGAGTTAAGTAGTAAATAAGTTCCTTTATGTCCAATAATTTAATTAAAAGCCTAAATTAAAATGTGTGACCAATTGAGATAAATTAATCTAGGCTTATTTTATTTAAGAAATTGTAACTTAACATGTTAGTAATTTATTTTTAAGAATTAGCCATGCATGCAAGAAAATTACTATCCTAAATTAATTTATTATTTCACTAAAATACATATTAAGTGTTTAAAACTTTAATGAGTTAAAATTCAATAATTAAGCAATATTTCCCTCCATTTAATAGCAAGAATCCGGCCACTCCCTTGTTAATATTTAATTAGTTTGACAACTCACCATTTTGATTCATTTCCTTATCCTTTCTTGGGAGATAATCTGCTCACATTTAATCTTCAATAATTAACAATTAAGCAATTTTTCTACCTTATTTTGAATGATAATTTCGACCATCTCACCCTTCAAATCAAATCATATCACACCTCATTCCTTATCTAACAAACACTAGGATAGAAGGATTTGATTTGCCATTTAAACTCTCTATTTAATTAGTAAACTCCATTCATTTCCTAGCCTTCATTCTCCCTCCATTTCCACTGAAAATTTCAGAGTAATTCACTAGCCAAAAATCGTGGGAAGCTCAAGGAAAAATAAGAGAGAAAACAAGTAAGAAAAGAGAAGTAATCGTTTGTTTTCTTTCAAAACAAATTCAAGGAATGTTTATATTATCTTTTGCTCTTCAATCAAGTCATATACGTATTTTAAATCATGTTATGTTCATGAATCTTGAAGCAAAAACTGAAATTATGTCACGAAATTTTCGACAACAAAGTGCAGATTTTTCGGCTCCCTTCCTTGTGCTTCACGGTTTTTGTTGGTTTTGTGCTTTCAGCGGTTGACTCGGTTCTGGGCATTCAAGGCTGCACCTAGGCATGTACTAGGATGTGTTAGGGAGATGTTGGTCCATCGGTTTGAGTCCCTTCGCCACAGTAAGACGAAATGGACAGCAACTCTCCATAGTTGCAATTTGTGAGTTTTGATTTTTGTTGTTTGGATGCCTAAGGTGAGGGTTTGGATTGTGTTTGGCCTAGGGCCTGTAGCCATGGTTAGAACCCTTCCTTAGCATTTCTAGGACATGACCAAGATTACCTTTCATGGCTTGGTTCATGGTCCCATCGGTTTTTAAAACAAGCAACACAAATGTCCCTCGATTTCAATTTTTCTGTTTCTTTCGTGTGAGTGAGTTTCGATTTGTTTGGGGTTGGGGTGGATCTTGGTTGGCTTCTAGCCCTTAGCCATGGTTCACATGATACCTCATGATGCTTAGATCAAGCCATGATCAATCATATGGCCACTGAAATTATATATGACAACAAAATGAAGCAACACCCTTCACGGTACAGCATGGTGTTCTCGGGTGGAACTTCGGATTGTCGTAGGTGTTTGTTTGGATTATGGTTGGCCTAGGGCCCTTATCCATGGTTCAAACCATACCTTAGGATGTTGAGAAGAGGCTCTGGTAGGTGGTTCAAGCCCCAATGACCATTAGCCTTGTAATTGAAGCGAAGCAAGCACAGTTGCTGCCGCTGGAATATTACAGCAGCTTTGCTGCGGTTCAGAGGTCACGTACGAGTTCTTGGTTGGCTTTTAGCCTATGGCCTTGGATTGGACAGTACCTCAATGAGTTATGAAGGCCATGTTTTTGGCCGTTTGTGATTTGGTTAAGTTTAGAAGTCGTACGAAAATTTATGGTGGAATGTGCCAAAGTGACTCTCGAAAGAGCGTTTCATGATTTTGGCCTCCATGCATAATTTTCTTGTATTACAGCCCTTGGTATTTATTTTCTATCATTTTAGGTGTATTTTAATCATTACTAAATGATGGTTTGATGTTGGTTCGGGTTGGTACGTAGTCATGGTTAGATACTAAGTTTGTTGGGCGTAATTGTCTCGTTTTTAGTTCGATTATGAAGTGTTGGTCAAGTTAAGTTTATTTGCGTGTGTCTCATGTTAGAATTAGGTCGCAACGAGCCTGAGAACGATCCAACTCATTTGGTAAAAACAGGATTTTAATTATATTACGTGCATAAAAATAGAAATTGTTTATTTTGAGATATATGCGATATTTCTTGTGGCCACCTCACGCTTATGGGATTCAGCTTATGGGATTATTACTTCACCCGGTGACTTACGACCGGTTCATGTTCATGTATGGGTACGGATATCCAGCCCAAGGGCTGTGATGATCTCTACCACCCAGTATAATGTGGTTTAGTCTGATCAGACGATTCATGTTATGTTTTGGGCCACTTGCGTAGAACATTATCTCAACAAAAACAGGGCTCTATCGAGCAAACATTTTACGTATGATGTTTTAGATATGCACGTATTTATAATTATTCATGACACGATTTTCACGTTGCGCTTTACGATATGATATTTTTTTGCGTTACGCCAAATTTTATTATATATTTATTTGTTATTCATGATATATGCATGCTGAGTCTTTAGACTCACTAGACTTGATTGTTGTAGGTACTGACGAGGTCGGGGCCGAGGCCGGGGACCAGTGAGCTAGCTTGGTTCGGCAGTAGTAGGAACCCGAGGACCTCATTTTTATCATTTACTATTTTTGCTCAAACTCAGTTTTTACTTTGACGACTTATTTTTAAGTTGTGGTTTTTGAAACAGTATTTACTTCCGCTACTACTTTAAACATTAAGTCTTTTATCAGTTTATTTATGAATGAGGAATGTTATTTATTTAAAGAGAAAAATTTAAAATTATTCCGCAAATTTTCAAATACGAAATACGGGCCTCGACAGCAGTACTCATTCCGAAGAAAGTAAAGAGAGGACCAAAAACTGGTGATTGCATTTTCATTGGATATGTTCAAAATAGTAGCGCTTATTGTTTTCTTGCACACGAATCTCAAATACCTGACACTACAAAAAAAATAATATTTTAGGACCGATCTTCCAAGAATGTTTGCGTAATCGCTCCGAAAACTTATAGCTGCAAGAGCGATTCCTCAAAACCGTTGTTAAAATGTGAGAATCGTAGGAGCGACTGGAAAACCGTTGTAACTAAACACTTATTCATCGGTTATCCTAAACCGTGCTTAACGTTATGAAATTTGACAGCAAAATCAAATTTGTGTAGCAGCGGTTTATCTGACGGTAGAAGTGGTCAACAAAACCGCTGCTAAAATTCACATATATTATAATAACATTTTCCTGATTGATGTTCAGATCCAAAATTTCCCAATTTTTAACTCTACGCCTCCATATATATACACGCAATCGATCGTGACTCCTTCTTCAATTCTTGCTCCTTAAAAATCCAACCTTCCGAGATCCTTCAAGAAATAATAACAATCCAACTTCCGCTCCGTTCTTGTCGGAAATTAACTCACTTGTACAAGTAATACTCGTGGAATCCATCTTCTAATTTCATTAAAAATCGTTTTACAGATGTGATTCTCGGTTTTGTTTTTGAAGATATGATTCGTTATTTTATATTAAGGTACTCGGATACATGTTTGGTCCGATCAACGTCTGTGAAAAAAAAATATCGATCACTCTTTCGCACTCTTAGTCGGACAATTTAAGATAATTGAATCAATCTTTAAATATGACAATGGAGAGAATATTGTACCAATTTATTTAAGATCACAATTGTGGCAATCCATAGGCTTTTACAACATAGTAATTAAATTCCAAGTTGATGATGATCTCACAATTGTTTTTGCCTTGATGGGGTCTCCTATTTAACTTTCTGCCGACTTTGAATTCTTAAGGATTAAATCATTTTCTTGTTGCCTAGCTGCTTAGGAGTACATGTTATTTTTCTAATTGAATTAACATAGCATAATCAGTAGTTTGCTCAAAGTATCGAAATTATGTTATTTTGAAGAAAGATTTTCTTTAATTCTTTTTAAAATAATTTAAGAGCTGTCAAATTTTTTTTTAATTTTTTTTTCGCGATTGCAAGTTAATCATTAATTGATAATTTCCAAGTTTTCAAAATTCTACGTAGAAAATCAGTTAATTTTTTCTAAGGTGGGAAATCTAATTTATAGAACATATGTAGTAGAATGCATATGTTTTACCTACAAGTTTTAGTAAATCTCAAACATATTTATTAAACGAGAAATAGATTTTTGTGGACAATGTTGAGAAAAAATTTGTTTAGTTTAGAAACATAGAATGTGATTTTAATTGAGTGTAGTAGAATTATATTGTCATTCGATAAAGTTTCAAAATTATTTTAATCTGTTAGTATAGTGTAGATATTTAAATTTCCATGTATGATTTTTTTTTCTTTATTATATCATTTAATGTTTGATGCATTCATTATTACATATATGTATTTGAATTAGCAAAAATAATTTAATTGGTTTGAATGGAGAAGGCTTGGATGTACTATCCCCACGGTAGTCTTGAGTATCGGGTGAGAGTCTTACACTTTTTACGTTACGCATTTGATGACCCAAATGACGAAGCCACAAAGTCGTGTTCTTGTCGCAAATGCATAAACCCAGAATCATGATCGTCAGACAGTACATGAACATCTGTTGATAAATAGTATTTTACAATATTATCGTATTTGGAGTTTTCATGGAGAAAAACTTATTACACAATCTCATGATAGAGTAAGAAACGATCTTTCGGCTTCTTCTAAGGAGGTTTCTGGTATGACTAATCATGAACCTATGATACAAAACATGTTACATGAAGCACTTGGGATTCCTGAAGGATCGTTTATGAATAATGAGAACTATGTTGGTGCATCAACAAGTCATATGGGGTATGACTCTAATGTTGAAGATTTTTATCGATTGGTAGATGATGCCAAACAACCACTATGTTCCGGATGCACCGAGTTTTCAAAATCGATGTTCATTGTTGAGTTAAGTTGAAGGTGAGTGGGAAATGGAGTGATAAATCATTCACAACATTATTGGAGTTTCTTCGCCGAGCACTTCCATTTGAAGCACATGTACCTAGTTCTTTTTATGATGCTAAAAAATTTAATTTCTAAACTAGGACTTCAGTATGAAAAAGTGCATGCTTGTCCAAATGACTGCATGGTTTATTGGGGGAAAAATAAGAATGAACAAGCTTGCAAAGTATGTAACCTCTCAAGATCGAAGGACTTGCGGAAACAAACCAAGAAGTCAAGTAAAGGTGGAAATAACGTCTTTTGGTGAAGACTCGAGCCAAGATATTTAGGTATTTTCCTTTAAAACTAAGATTAAAACGATTATTCATGTCATCTAAGACAGCTGAAAACATGCAATGGCATTCTAAGAAATGAGTTTCGGATGAAATTCTGAGGCATCCGACTGATTCACAAGCATGGAAGGCCTTTGATGAACGACATCATGACTTTGCATCTGATGTTCGAAATGTACGATTGGGTCTCGCTGCTGATGGCTTTAATCCTTTTAAAAAACAAAGTGTGTCACATATTACTTGGCCCATTGTCTTGATGTCTTACAATTTACCATCTTGGGAGTCTATGAAACCTCATTCAATTATTTTTTCCACATTAACTCCAGGTCCAAAAGCACCTGTAAATGATATTGACGTGTACTTACAACCTTTATTGGCTGAGTTGAAAGATTTGTGGGAAAATGGGACGCTGACATATGATGCTTGCAACAAAAAAATGTTTCACATGCACACTGCATTACTTTGGACAGTCAGTGACTTTCCTGGTTTGGAATGTTTGTGTGGATGGAACACATATTCAAAGAATGCATGTCCAACATGTGCTGATAAGACAGATGCATTGTACTTGAGGAATGGCAAGAAGTGGTCATTCAGAGGGCATCGTCGCTCCTTATCTCCAGATGCAGAAATTCGAACAATGGCGAGTTATGGCCAGAGCTATGTGAGCTAGATATGTCTCTGTTGTCTGGATCTGATGTCCTTAAAATGACTCTAAACAAAAATGTCTTGTATGGTAAGAGTATGCATCGAATCCAACTGTACGAATAAAACCTACTCATATTGAATTATTAAAATTAAATTGTCGCGGTAAAAAGAAAGGAGGTACCCCTATTGATGATGAAGCTATAAGATATGAGGTAAGAATTTTGTTTCAGTATTTTAAAATGACTTTTCAGATTTTTTTTAATTTTATTGACAATTTTTTTGTCTAAGCTTTGTTGAATGAGGTTATAAAGCGCTGTGACCAAGACATGCCGAAGGGAACAGATCCAAGACAAGTGCATGAGCAAGCATTTTGGTAATGCACATTTTTTATTTTGCTAAAGTTAAAAATTGTACGATACTAATTATTTTTTATGCAGTGAGTTGTTCGGGCCTGAGCATTCTGGGCGAGTTCGATGTTTAGGAGCTGGTGCATTGCCTAGCCAAGTTTTTCCTGAGCAATATAAGCGTATCCATTTCCAAGGATATGACACTGCTTCGGATGTTACAGAAAAGTTAAAGGAAATGAAAGAAAAAATAAAGGATATGGAAACCAGGGAGGAAGCACGAGAAGCACAATGGAAGGAATGAAAAGAGGCAATATAAGCAGAGAGAAGCACGACTACAAGCAGAAATGGAAGCACGTGAAGCACAAAGGCAATCTGAGATGGAACAATCGATGTGGCGGATCCAGGAACAATAATTACAAAATTTTACCCATATTATGCAAAGTATGATGGTCGGAACTGCTGGGGGATCTCGAGGGACCGAAACGTTACTGGGATAGGTATTTGCATGTTTGATATTAACAAATGATTTTTTAAAAATTAATTGTATAAATGCATGACTTCAAATCCCCTTTCTTTTGTAGATGGCAGGTGTTATGTTAGAAATCCTGCAACAATATATGAGTTTTCGTTCAAATGCTCAAGAAAGTATCCGTAGATCTCCTCCATGAGAGAAACCGAATAGTAGCAACTAGAATTTTGGAAAATGATATTTGGTTTTATGTTAGGGTTGGAAATAAATAATATTTTTTTAGTTGATTGATATGTTATTTTGGTTAGATCATCTATTTATTATATTGAGTTATGCAATGATTTCTTTTAGAAGGTAATACAAATTTTTAAAAAAAAAATCTATTTGCGATGTCGAGTGGATTGGATGAAAAATCAAAAGTATTGATTATAAAATTTTTGGAATAGAAAATAATCAATTTGTTGAATTGAAAGCTAATGCAGTGGTCGATTGGTTAGGACTCATGATTTGTAGGAGCGGATGTTTAACCAATTACAACATTTAAGTGTGGTCACAAAACTGCTTAGGAATGTGACTTTTAAGAACAGCTACGAAACCGCTCCCCTTGCACGCATGATGAAGCGTGAAGAGAAGCGCTCTTGCAGCCCACATTTAGGAGTGGTTAATATCCGCTCCGAATACCTGCAAACAGAAGTTGTTTCATAAACCGGTCCTAGGTTTCACATCAGCCTCGGCTTAAAAACTATGGCCATATCCATGTCTCATGCTCGGTTGGCAACTGATTCAACATCCTCACCTGCAAGATCGGTTCATGCCCATACCTGATATGAAGAATTCATATCGTTTACGTAAACGCTCCAGATGAGCATTTATGACTGCGGTTTCTAACTGGGGAAAAACTAACCTTTTAGAGCGGTGATGATAACATTTACCACCGGTTTGTTCTTCCGCTATAATTGTCCCTAGCAACGGTGGCAACAAGTGCGCTTGGAAAATCGTTGCCATATTTGTAGGAGCGGTGGAAAACCACACCTACATGTCAAATAACCGCTCTGATAGCTTCTTTTTTATAGTGTGATATTCACAAAAATATAATAATGGAATCAAAAAATGCATCGTTCTTTGAACACATGTTTCAATGCAAATCTAAGGAAGAACCAAGTTAATCCAAAAGATTATATGAGGCAATTGAAAAAGAACAAGAGATTGATCAATATATTGAACCTAGATGTAGTAAGAGCACTAGGACTGAGAAACCATTTGGTTCGGATTTCATCACTTTCATGATGGAAAGTGAACATCAAAGCTTCAAGGAAGCAATGAGTTCATCTGAGGGACCTCTATGGAAAGAGGCTACCAATTCCGAAATGGAATCCATTTTACAAAACCATACATGAGAATTAGTGAATCTTCCTCCGGGAAGCAAACCACTAGACTGTAAATGCATTTTCAAAAGAAAAATGAAATCATATGGAACCATAGATAAGTATAAAGTCAGATTGATAATCAAATGTTACCATCAACGTGAAGGGCTTGATTACTTTGACATATATTCTCCTGTATCGAGAATAACATATGTTCGTGTGATACTCGCGATTGCCGCCTTGCAAAATCTTGAAGTTCACCAAATGGACGTAATGATAGTTTTTCTAAATGGAGATTTAGAGGAAGAAATTTACATGTAATAACTTGAGAGATTTTATGCGACTGGGCAAGAAAATAAGGTTTGTAAACTAATGAAGTCTCTATATGGCTTAAAACAAGCATCAAAGTAATGACACGAAAAATTTGATAAAGCCATGATAGAATGAAAAGGCCCGTATTTCGTATTCATATTTTTGCGGAATTATTANAAGCTGTTTTCGAGCAGCTCGTAGCTAACACTGTGAAGCTTTACCCTTCCAATGATTTTTTTAGAACATGTTCAAAGTTCTGCTCAAAAATAGCACCTCAAAACTCGCCTGATTTCGAACCACGGAAGCCAAGAAAATTGACCCTCGTCCTAGTGTTTCAACCGTCCATTCAAGAAGATTTTTAGGAGCCATTCTACTACCTCAATTTCAAATTTCCAGCCAAAAAAACGAGATTGGAACACACCAAAATACTAGCTCAAGGCACTTTTTAAATCTCGCCCAAGCATCCCCCAAGTACGGCCAAGGTTCGCCCAAATTCCAAGTAAATTCGAACTATACTAGTTCGATTGTGTAGCTGTCATTCATGAGTTCCAGCAAGGATCGTGCAACAGATACTCAACATTCTAAGGTTTTTTTCTGTCCGAAAATCACATTCAAGTACCGGCCTAACCCTTGTCAAGTTCTGTCATGAATTTGCCAAGTATCCATCCATGTTTCGATCAAGTTTTTACTGCACGTTCAAAACAACTGTAAGTGGGCCTATGTATTGTTTTAAATTATGATGTATGATTTAAAATTAGACCGATTACTATGTGTTTTGCTTTTGTATGCATTACTATTTGTTTTTTGATGCATTTTTTGCTAAGTTCTGATATGTTCCATCCATTTTGTTCCGATTTGATCCATTCGATCTGCCTCCTCCGTTCAAAGTGATAAGTCTGTTTGTTATGATTTGAATATTGGCGCATCGGGAAAGCCTGTGAGGGAAAAATCTCCAAAGAGAGCATGTCTATGGGAAAATACCAAACAGAGAGTTCAATAACAAGGATAGCCCGTGATCATTATTATAAGATCTGTGTTTAGTAAGTGATTCTGATTTGATAAGACTTTGTTCGGTTAATATTTTGTTCTATTTGTTATGATCTGATCGTCTGATACAATATAAGTTCTGAACTGTGTTTGTTCCATTTTTGACTTTTGCTCTAAAAAATGATCACTTTAAAGATTTGTACATGTATAAATTGTTATTCTGTTATTCAATCGACCGCCACTAGCTGAATATTACCCAAAACACTCAACCCCTTACGTTCCTTCCCAAATAATAATGATGAACAAGTGGAAGAGACAGAACAAGATCAATTTTGGGGCTATTGAAGAAATCCAAAGCTATGAAGAGCAAAACACTGATTTCAAGTTTGAAGTTTGTTAGCTTCCACATTTTGTACTTTTTTTTATAAGAACAACTTCTGCATTATTCGCATTTCACATATGTAAATACAATGTTATTTTATCAATTAGATTGACTTTGAAAATTTGCTACGGGACTTATAGTTTTCCATAAAATTGTTGAACAATGTCGGATGTCATCTACACCTTGGTCTCGGGGCGTATATGCTTCTACGAACATGTAAAAAACACCTCGTTCACGTCCAACGAAAACAACATACGTTTTCCCCTATATTGTGAAAAAGTATATTTTGTAGTATCTTTTTCTATGTCGTTAATTGTATTGCCTTTGGTGAGGATATGGAAGGGATTCCAATGATATGAAGCGTAATTTCAAGTCGAAAGAAGAAGATACAGTGGAACTTGTTAGACGAATACTTCCTGCTGCAAATTATTCTACCTCAAAAACAAGAGATGTGTTCTCAGAAGAACTAGTCATGACCTCAAAGTGAGTATATGATGTTTTTAACTTTGTAAAATTGTAAAATCAAATATTATGAGAATGAGTTAAATTGCGTTATTTTTATGCTAATTTAGGTTCTTCCTTTCTTTCTTGTTGGAGCTGAATATGGAGAACGAACACCTCGATTGTGGTTTTTGTGAATCTTTCAGTTTTTTTATTGGTTTCACTTGCCCAAAAATTCATCGCACTTACACGACTCAATTATCCAAGAAAGGTGGGTGAATTATTTCTGGTGCATCTAATTAAGCTTGTGACGTTTCGTACTAGAAAATTGAGTATTTTTTTGAATGAACAGTTGAATACATGAAATATAGGGCCCGGAAACATGGAGAGCTTGCACACACTAAAAGATCATGGCAGCATCATTTGTAGAGTGTTCGATGAAATCTCACTTCCATCAGAACTAGGATTTTTGCTGGTATTTCTTGACAGGATTACCGAAGAAATCAACTTAATTTATAAACTTCAAGTGACTGCATTGGATGGTACATAACAATTTTCAAAAATTCTAAGATCGAAGATATCTTCCTAAGATCTAACATTTTCTAAGAATAAAACAAATCTCCAAATCCAGAAATTTCTCCGAACAAAAAAATATCTTTGAAAAATTCCTTACTCTCCATAAAAAAAGTTAAAAAGTGTTCACGGCGAGGTATATTAAATTCACAACGAGTGCTACATAATACTTGGAGAAAAGTGAGTGCTATATAATATATAGAGACAACATCTGTGGAAATACCGAAAAATAAATATCGCTGATGAGTGGGTATCTAGGAAGCGCACGACTGAGAGCGGGCGTCCTGGTTTCTGCCGTCCGGGGAATGCCGTGCGTAGGCTAAGTAGTCTGGTGCTCTGTCGTCCTAGAAGCGCACAAACAATCCTCTTCAGATCGTGAAATGGCAATGTGAGACTTGGATCTCACATTTTTAAAAAAAGTTAAAAAAAATTATCTACACCCAGCTAGCGCCCATGTTACCCTGCACACTCTAGTCATGTTACCCTACACAATATTGTGCAAGTAACATTATTGATATATATACAATTTTTTTATGCTGTCGTCCACCAACCGTGTTCATCTCTGTGTTCATCATTGAAATGTCACTCAGTACTTATTGGATCTACAACTTTGATATGCTTCAACACATCCAATAGGTGAGTGTATATATATATATATATATATATATATATATATATATAGATTNCTTATTATTAATCTTATTTCTAATTTTCAAACTACGGTCCGTCCTCGCGTATTTAACTGAAAAGATAAAACTAAACTTTTGCATTTAAAATAAATAGTTATGACTTGTCAAATATCAAAATGAATTAGACCCTTCATATATATATATATATAAAAATCATTTTTAAATTTAAATAGTAATAATTATGCATGGCTTATACGTAGTCTGATTTTCGGGTCGTTACATAGAAAGTGGATTTAAATTCAGTAAATGTGAAAATTGTGTATACATAAAAAAAACATTGAAAATAGATATGTCATTTTATGTCTTTACGTAGACGACATACTTATCATTGGTAATAATGATAAGATGATCAAATCCACCAAGAAGTTATTGAACTCAAGATTTGACATAAAAGATTTGGGTTTAACCGATGTAATCTTTGGAATTAAAATTCATAGAATATCAGGAAGGCTAGTTCTGAGTCAGTCACATTATGTTGACAAAATACTTGAGAAATTCAATAAAGATGACTCTGCATTGGCTAGAACCCCAATAGATATCAGTCAACATTTATCAAATAATCAAGGTGAGAGTATGTCTCAATTAGAATACTCTCGATTCATTAGAAGTCTGATGTACTTGATGAGTTGTACAAGACCAAACAGAGCCTATGCAGTAAGCAAATTGAATAGATTCACGAGTAATCTAGGAGTTGAACATTGGAAAGTAATTATCAGATTGCTAAGATACTTAATGTACATACGTGATCATGGGCTGCACTATACCAGATATCCTGCTGTTATTGAAGGATACATTGATGCAAATTGGATATATAATATGAAAGACTCAAATTCTACAAGTGGATTTGTATTCACTTTAGGAGGTGCAGCAATTGTGTGGAAATCTTCTAAACAAATTGTAATAGCCAAATCCACGATGGAATCCGAGTTTATAGCTCTCGACAAATGTGCTGAGGAGGCTGAATGGCTCCATCATGATTGTGTTCGTTTTGGCCATGAACACATTCTTGGTCCTGCAAGAGGGTCTAGAATTGAGCTCTGCAATTCCTTCGAAGCGGCCCCACTTCTCTCTCACATAGGTGATTCTATATTGCTTCTCATCATAATCATTAAAAGCCGTAAGCTTATCCTTAGCATTCACTGTTTCATAATAGGAAAGGACTAGGGATAACCCCCACAACGATTTTCCAAATTAGTGCAATTAGGTTGTCCTATTGAACCTAGTTCTTTGGATCTCCAGTCAGCGTAGGTTGGGTTTTCCTTCGCATCAATTTATTCTATAGGCTTAAGCCACATTCTCTTTGATGACTTCGCAACTAACTCTCTGTTCAATCCTTTGGTTAGCGGATCCACTACATTTTCCTTTGACTTTATATAATCAAGAGAGATAACTCCAGTTGAGAGTAGCTGTCTTTGACTTTAACAAAGGAAGGTTCAAAGGGTAACACCTACCTATCCTATGCAAGACTCAACTGTTGAACTTTATCAGAAATTCTTTTCATATAACTTTCAATTTCCATTCATGGGAGGATTGTTGGATTTGATGTATTGGGTTGTGAGGTTTATGGGCTTTCCATGTGAGTGAATGGAAATTTGGGAAGGTGAGTTTGTCCTACATAGAAAAAATAAAGTGGTATAAATGAGTTTATATTGTGTTACATTTTATGGAAGTATAACAATGATTGGTCAAGAAGTTCTCTCTCGCGCACGCCCGTGCAGAGGGTGCAAATCATGGGCTCAATTTGAACTGGAAAATGCTTGACTTGTGTGCAAACATACGAGCGCGACCTGGGTGCGTTGAATGTCGGACCGATCAAGGCAAAAATCGTCTAGCTAGTCAATGCCATCTTTTGCAATTTTTTTTCCGGAAGAAACCTTT
Source organism: Primulina huaijiensis (assembly GCF_012295235.1). NCBI lineage: Eukaryota > Viridiplantae > Streptophyta > Magnoliopsida > Lamiales > Gesneriaceae > Primulina > Primulina huaijiensis. The sequence continues at coordinate 7,969,985 of NC_133322.1, forward strand.
CACATACCCTTGAGACCTTTCACATGGCCTGACTATTGGTGTTTCGGCTACCCTATTGATGGCAACCTTTGGTGCTTCGACTGCCTCTTGATGGCAAACTTTGGCCTTTCATATGACTGTTATCAGCATGTATAAATAGGAGATGTGTCAAGGCCAGAAGACACACCGAAATCCATTTTCTCCCACATCTGTGCATTTTGCTCCTGCTTGCTTGCTGTGCTTCTGTTCCTCTGTTCTTGCATTCTCCATTGATAAAGTTCAGGTACTATATCGTTCTCCAGCGTAGTGATTTGTGCAATATCACTGTGGGTCTGCCCGTTATATCCTGGGAAACAGACGTCCGTTGTAACCTCGAAACACATACAGGAGAGATACAAATCTGTTTTAAGGAAACTGTACATGCTACAGGTCTCGGTTTGGATTTGTTTTTCCTTACGATACTCATATTGTAAACAGTACACTTGTTTCGGTTACTGCTTCGTCTTCACGAGTTTATTTCTATTCTACTGTTATTAGCATTTTCTCTAACAAGTTGTTTAGTCAAAAGTAATATCAGGTAACAACTACTAAAACGACATGAGGGCGTAAAAAGGATCCTTGTGACTAGTAAATAACTTGAACAGACAAATAATGTACTTCTCCATTTTTCAAATTAAAAGTAAAATAAGGGTGGTTTAGTCATCATTCACAATTTTAGTGCTTGATTTCCGAGCTTGGATGACACAATATTCTATGCAGAACTAGTATGCTGACAGTTTGATTTGTTTATGTGAATAACAGTTAATGGAGAATGTTCATAGGAAGAAACACGATCTAAAGAGTCTTATATATGGAAGCTAATGATTAAAAAGCTAGTTAAAGTCCAATTATTCTTTAATCTCAAGTTTCAGCGGCTCCTATGACATGACTTTTGGTCATTCACAGAGTCGTGATGGATTTGTTTTGGCAGAAGGGGGATGGTGTATTGCTTCTGGAGGAACTTGAACATGTTAAGGATTCTAAAACTCCATTTGGTTCAAAAGTTCGTAGGTTTGTCGACAAAGCACATGGCTTTCCTGTTTTAGCTACTTTTTTTCCCCTTCGAAATAACATTTAATATCATCTGTCCGTGGATTTGCATAATAGAGGTGCAAAAATCTATGCTGAGTTCGTTGGTTGAAGCTTTACTTGCGATGCTCATCACATGATAGAGCCTCATCCAAAAATGCATTCCTTGTTTTTTGATAGCCTAGAAATGCATGAATGCAGTGCGAGAAGTGGGGAATCTCAATGCACGTGGCAGCTTATGTTTATTTCAAAAGGGTGTGTGATAAAGGGAGTGACATGAAAGCCTCAGTTGCTAAATTTTTTTGCCGTTTCTGACTCTCAAATATCCGGAAAACTGAATATTTGATTAACACAAGTAGCATTTAGCCGCGTCCCCCTTTCCTTTTCCATGCCAATGGCAAAAGATATAATGATCATCCACGTGGGCAAACATATGATCAGATTGGGGAGAATAAAATGTTCATTCAGTCTGTATGAATGTTGCAAAAATCTTTGGCAGATGGTTATTGTTTCCAACTTGGTAACTGATATTTATATGTTTCAAACACCAGCTACAACGACAGAAATTGTGCTTTCATAACTTTCTATCTATTGATTTGCTGACGACTGTTGAGGCCCTGAGGATATCTGTCGATTGTTTATGCATTGATTCATTCAAAAGCATGTACAAACTTGCATTTCCCTATATTTATGTCTCCTACCATGAGCTACTGTTTCAAACAATTATGAAGTCGACCACGACCTACCTATTATTTGACTTCTGATGATTTTGTTTAGAAGAAAAAAATACTAATCATTCCTTAATTTATGATTTTCTTGGTGCTTGCTTAGAATACGATAATATTTTGTTATTTTCGTATCATGGTAGGAACTGGTGTCATTCTATGCATAGAGCAGGCTCTACCAAATTCAGGTGTATCTAAGGAAGATGTGAATTATGTTAATGCAAATGCAACATCCGCTCGATCTGGCGATTTTGAGGAGTATCGATCCCTTGTTCATTGTTTTGGGAAGAATCATTAGGTTCCCTGAAAAAATTCCATTTAAAGATGCATTTCATTACCATTTTTTTCCCTTAAGTACGCAACTAATTCGGCTTCTGTGCAGTTGAAAGTGAACTCCACGAAATCTATCATAGGGAACCTACTTGGAGCATCAGGTGCTGTGGAAGCTGTTGCAAATGTACAGGTACCTTGCATCACACGATCATTTCTACAAGTTGGGAAGCAATTTTAGCGATTTTTTTAATAGCTTACATGAATTTGGAGTGGAAGCGAGGGTCTTGATTCCCTGGTTGTCATTTATCAATGGTTCATGTAAAAGTGATTGACTGATTTACTATGTTTGAAGAAATAATTCAATATTACAATAATATAT